>NC_056743.1:348594353-348675290 GCF_019279795.1 Protopterus annectens
AACTAATAATAGTCACATAGTAAAGAAGGCCTGTCAGTGCCTGCACTTCCTGAGGAGACTGAGGAAAGCAAGCCTACCTCCCTCTATCTTCTCCACCTTCTACATGGGTACCATGGAAAGTATCCTAATGTGAAATTTCACTGTATGGTATGTACACTGTTCAGCTGCAGATCAAAGACCCCTAAAAAAGAGAAAATAACGGGATCCAAACTTCCTGTGATAAAGGATCTATAGACAACATGTTATGACAGGGCAACAAAAGTAACATGTGATCCCATTCGCCGTGCTTTTGAACGGTCATCTAGCAGATGGTACCGCAGTGTATGCCGTGAAATGGCACAGTGTACGCTGTGAAATGAACAGGTTCAGGAACAGTTTTTTCCCTCAAGAGATTAGACTCTTGAACTCTGGTATAAATCTCAAGGATGCGAGATGATGACAAGTCTTGTGATAATCAAACAATAGTGCAATAACAATAAGACATCACAACAGTAGTGCAATAACAATAAGAAATCACAACAGTAGTGCAATAACAATAAGACATTGCAACCAAATTATCAGTTTACAAGAAAATTATGTGCAAATATAGAGAACATGAGAATTACATTGTGTAATAAGTACAGGTCAATAAGGAACCAATCAGCTGCTATAGTGGGGTACAGAATAATTAATAAGGAACCAATCAGCTGCTATAGTGGCGTACAGAATAATTAATAAAGAACCAATCAGCTGCTACAGTGGTGTACAGAATAATTAATAAGGAACCAGTCAGCTGCTATAGTGGTGTACAGAATAATTTTAGTAATAAGCAATATATAAATGTCTAAGATAAAGATAAATGTTAGGTCTGATCCACGTGTAATTGTATGTATGTATGTCTCTATTCTAAGCATGTGCTAAGCATGTGTAATTCTATGTATTTGTCTTTTCTGTTTGAACATGATGTACATAATTTCATTTAGACTTTACTTGTGGTGTCTAAATGATAACGTTTACTTTGACTTTGACGTTAACATATGTATGATGAGGCACAGTTCTGACAGTGTAATATTCATTTTGGTAGTAAAACAAATAAATGAAATTAGAGAGGGGGGCTTAATCAATATTCACCCTGGTATTAGCAATTAGCATGCATGTGTACAAATTCACAAATTCAAAGAAACACTTCATACTGCTGGAGTGTTAGTTACTACAAGAACCAAAAAATCTGAAAACACTCAAAAAATAAATAACTAGACATGAGAAATCTGTTCTGCTAACAAATTTCACATGTCCAGACAGTTCTTTTTGAGTGTTTTTGGATTTTTTCAAATTTAGTATTGTACATGTAAATAGCTTGAAAAAAGAAGAGGTTGAATATGTAAGTATGCTGGTCAAGGAACATGAGCCAGAATTTAAGGAACAATTTATGGTCTGTTCTGAAGATGCTGTGTCTGTCTAGTTTCCTGAATTCTCTGGGCTTTGAGTTCCATACTTTAACTATGCCGACTGAGAATAAGGAATCGGCATTTATGTTCCTTGATTCTTTAAACATCGACAGGTAATGCTCTTTAGTTGTTAAGTTTCTGGTGGGAATATACTAGTTTAACAGATTGGAGATGGCTGGAACCTCAAAGGGTTGATGTAAGAGTCCATGAACCATTTCTAGTTGTGAGAGAGTGGTATGACTGGGAAGGTCCATTAACTAGATTTGTCTTTGGACTGTGCAGTGATGGGAATGAGTGGGAAGCTTAGAAGCAAATTTAGAATTCTTGTTACAGCACAGCTTGTTAGATCACTGTTAAATCTTGTTATAGCATTGTTACAGCTTGTTACAGCACTGTTACAGCTTGTTATAGCACCATTACAGCTTGTTATACCACTGTTAAACTTTATTATATAGCACCGTTACAGCTTCTTACAATGCTATTACAGCTTGTTATAGCACTGTTGCAGCATGTTATTGCTTGTTATATCACTGTTGCAGCTTGCTATAGTACTCTTACAACTTGTTAATGTATGTTATAGACCATCACTCTTGTTATAGAACTGTTACTGCTTGTTATAGTGCTGCTACAGCTTTATAGCTATGTTAGAACTTGTTAAGGCTTGTTATAGTGCTGTTACAACCTGTTACAGCTTGTTATAGCAATGTTCCAGCTTGTTACACCATTGTTGCAGCGTGTTATAGCATTGTTACAGCTTGTTATAGCACTGTTACAGCTTGTTATATAGCACCGTTACAGCTTCTTACAGCGCTATTACAGCTTGTTATAACACTGTTGCAGCTTGTTACAGCTTGTTATAGCTTGTTATAGCACTGTTGCAGCTTGTTACAGCTTGATATAGTACTCTTATAACTCGTTACTGCATGTTATAGACCATCACTCTTGTTATAGAACTGTTACAGCTTGTTATACCACTGTTACAGCTTGTTATATAGCACTGTTACAGCTTCTTACAGCGCTATTACAGCTTGTTATAGCACTGTTGCAGCTTGTTATAGCACTGTTGAGCTTGTTGCAGCTTGCTATAGTACTCTTACAACTAGTTACTGCATGTTATAGACCATCACTCTTGTTATAGAACTGTTACGGCTTGTTATAGCACTGTTACAACTTGTTACTGCTTGTTGTAGGACTGTTACAGCTTGTTATAGCACTGTTACAGCTTGTTATAGAGCTGTTACATCTTGTTATAGTGCTGCTACAGCTTTACAGCTATGTTAGAACTTGTTAAAGCTTGTTATAGTGCTGTTACAACCTGTTACAGCTTGTTATAGCACTGTTACAGTTTGTCATAGCACTGTTACTGCTTGTTATAGTGCTGCTACAGCTTCATAGCTATGTTAGAACTTGTTAAAGCTTGTTATAGTGCTGTTACAACCTGTTACAGCTTGCTATAGTACTCTTACAACTTGTTACTGCATGTTATAGACCATCACTCTTGTTATAGAACTGTTACAGCTTGTTATAGCACTGTTACAACTTGTTACTGCTTGTTGTAGGACTGTTACAGCTTGTTATAGCACTGTTACAGCTAGTTATAGTGCTGTTACATCTTGTTATAGTGCTGCTACAGCTTTATAGCTATGTTAGAACTTGTTAAAGCTTATTATAGTGCTGTTACAACCTGTTACAGCTTGTTATAGCACTGTTACTGCTTGTTATAGTGCTGCTACAGCTTTATAGCTACGTTAGAACTTGTTAAAGCTTGTTATAGTGCTGTTACAACCTGTTATAGCTTGCTATAGTACTCTTACAACTTGTCACTGCATGTTATAGACCATCACTCTTGTTATAGAACTGTTACAGCTTGTTATAGTACTGCTACAGCTTTATAGCTATGTTAGAACTTGTTAAAGCTTGTTATAGTGCTGTTACAACCTGTTACAGCTTGCTATAGTACTCTTACAACGTGTTACTGCATGTTATAGACCATCACTCTTGTTATAGAACTGTTACAGCTTGTTATAGCACTGTTACAACTTGTTACTGCTTGTTGTAGGACTGTTACAACTTGTTATAGCACTGTTACAGCTTGTTATAGTGCTGCTACAGCTTTATAGCTATGTTATAACTTGTTAAAGCTTGTTATAGTGCTGTTACAACCTGTTACAGCGTGTTATAGCACTGTTACAGCTTGTTATAGCACTGTTACTGCTTGTCATAGTGCTACTACAGCTTTAAAGCTATGTTAGAACTTGTTACAGCTTGTTATAGCAATGTTCCAGCTTGTTACACCATTGTTGCAGCTTGTTGTAGCACTGTTACAGCTTGTTATATAGCACCATTACAGCTTCTTACAGTGCTATTACAGCTTCTAACAGCACTATTACAACTTGTTATAGCACTGTTGCAGCTTGTTATAGCTTCTTATGGCACTGTTGCAGCTTGTTACAGCTTGCTATAGTACTCTTACAACTTGTTACTGCATGTTATAGACCATCACTCATTATAGAACTGTTACAGCTTGTTATAGCACTGTTACAGCTTGTTATATAGCACCGTTACAGCTTCTTACAGTGCTATTACAGCTTGTTATAGCACTGTTGCAGCTTGTTGCAGCTTGTTATAGCACTGTTGCAGCTTGTTACAGCTTGCTATAGTACTCTTGCAACTTGTTACTGCATGTTATAGACCATCACTCTTGTTATAGAACTGTTACAGCTTGTTATAGCACTGTTACAGCTTGTTATAGTGCTGCTACAGCTTTATAGCAATGTTAGAACTTGTTAAAGCTTGTTATAGCAATGTTCCAGCTTGTTACACCATTGTTACAGCTTGTTACACCATTGTTACAGCTTGTTGTAGCATTGTTACAGCTTGTTATAGCACTGTTACAGTTTGTTATAGCGCTGTTACAGCTTGTTATAGCACTGTTACTGCTTGTTTATAGCATTGCTACAGCTTGTTCTATCACTGTTACAACTTGTAACTGCTTGTTATAGCACTTTCACAGCTTGTTATAGCACTTTACCGGCTTGTTACAGCTTGTTATAGCACTGTTACTGCTTGTTACTGCTTGTTATAGTGCTGTTACAGCTTGCTGTAGCACTCTTACAACTTGTTACTGCTTGTTATAGACCATCACTGCTTGTTATAGCACTGTTATAGCTTGTTATAGTGCTGTTACGGCTTGTTATAGCAATGTTACAGCTTGTTATAGCACTGTTATAACGTGTTACAACTTGTTATAGCACTGCTGCAACTTATTATAGCACTGCTACAGCTTGTTATAGCACTGTTACAACTTGTTAAAGCTTGTTATAGCACTGTTGCAACTTGTTACTGCTTGTTATACCACTGTTAAAACTTGTTGCAGCTTGCTATAGCACTGTTTGTTATAGCACTGTTAGAACTTGTTATAGCTTGCTATCGCACTGTTACAGTTTATTATAGCACCGTTATACCATGTTATAGCGTTGTTACAACTAGTAACAGCTTGTTATTGCTCTGTTACAATGTGTTACTGCTTGTTATAGCACTGTTACAGCTTGTTATAGTGCTGTTACAACTTGTTGCTGTTTGTTATAGCACTGTTACAACTTGTTATAGTATTGTTACAGCTTCTTATAGCACTGTTACAGCTTGCTATAGTGTTGTTACAGCTTGTATAGCACTGTTACAACTTGTTACTGCTTATTATAGCACTGATACAGCATCTTATAGCACTGATACAGCCTGTTACAGCTTATTATAGACTGTTACTGCTTGTTATAGCACTGATACAGCTTGTTATAGCACTTTTATAACTTATTACAGCTTGTTACTGCTTGTTATAGCACTGCTGCTACAACTTGTTACAGCTTGTTATAGTGCTGTTACAACTTGTTACTGTTTGTTATAGCACTGTTACAGCTTGTTACAGTTTGTTATAGCACTGATACAACTTGTTATAGTATTGTTACAGCTTCTTATAGCACTGTTACAACTTGTTACTGCTTGTTGTAGCACTGCTACAGCTTATTATTGCACTGTTAAAACTGGTTACTGCTTGTTATAGTGCTGCTACAACTTGTTGCAGCTTGTTGTAGGGCTGTTACAGCTTATTATAGCACTGTTACAACTTATTACTGCTTGGTGTAGCACCATTACAGCTTGTTATTGCACTGTTTCAACTTTTACAGCTTGTTGTAGCATTGTTACAGCTTGTTATAGCACTGTTACAGCTTGTAATAGCACTTTTACAACGTGTTATAGCACTTTTACAGCTTGTTATAGCACTGTCACAGGTTGTTATAGTACTGTTACAGCTCTCTTGTTTGACTAGTCTTTGGGTTGATGACAATCTAAGATGCATAAGATTAGGCAGAGGGTAGAAAACAGGAAGATACTGGAGCTACTAAGAGAGGAAGCAAGTTGGTAGTATGTTTTTCAAATTGTATAGTCAGTATGTTAATTAGATTTAAGTGGTTCATCATCATTTTATGAAAGACTTCAGTGCTGATTGCTTGTTCAATTTTGGTGCTATTTGACGATTGTATGTGAATTTGATTTTTTAGAGTAGTGGTTAAATATGAAAATGATTAGTTTAATTTTTATAGAATATAGAAGGTGAGACTATTCAAACTACCCTTCATGGAAGAGAATGATAGGGATTGTGCATGACAGACAAGTGAAGTGGGCTGTCATCCACATACAGAATGATATTGCCTTAGCAAACCGCAGGTTGCATATCATTTATGAATATATTAAATGGGAGAGGTCCTAGAATGGACCCTTTCAAAACAAAGGAAGTAGAGTTATTGCTAGCTATTATGGCAACATGTGCTGTCCTACACCCCTCCCCCCATCTTTATGCTGTGGAGCAAAAAAAGTCCTCTTTTTTTCTTTTTTTTAGGACTTAAAATGCTCTCTAATACTGAAACTGCAGCTTTCTAAAGTTTATACCACTAATGAATTGCTAAAATGTTTCAGTACTGAAAGCAAAATCAATATATTTATTTATGAATGCCAGTATAAAAATGAATGCTGGTACTGCCTTAAGTATAGAAATGAATGCTGGTACTGCCTTAAGTATAGAAATGAATGCTGGTACAACCTTAATTATAGAAATGAATGTTGCTACTGCCTTAAGTATAGAAATGAATGCTGGTACTGCCTTATGTATAGAAATGAATTTTGGTACTGCCTTAAGTATAGAAATGAATGCTGGTACTGCCTTAATTATAGAAATGAATGTTGGTACTGCCTTAAGTATAAAAATGAATGCTGGTACTGCCTTAAGTATAGAAATGAATGCTGGTACTGCCTTAAGTATAGAAATGAATGTTGGTACTGCCTTAAGTATAGAAATGAATGTTGGTACTGCCTTAAGTATAGAAATGAATGCTGGTACTGCCTTAATTATAGAAATGAATGTTGGTACTGCCTTAAGTATATAAATTAATGCGGGTACTGCCTTAATTATAGAAATGAATGTTGGTACTGCCTTAAGTATAGAAATTAATGCTGGTACTGCCTTAATTATAGAAATGAATGCTGGTACTGCCTTAAGTATAGAAATGAATGTTGGTACTGCCTTAAGTATAGAAATGAATGTTGGTACTGCCTTAAGTATAGAAATGAATGCTGGTACTGCCTTAATTATAGAAATGAATGCTGGTACTGCCTTAAGTATAGAAATGAATGCGGGTACTGCCTTAATTATAGAAATGAATGCTGGTACTGCCTTAAGTATAGAAATGAATGCTGGTACTGCCTTAATTATTGAAATGAATGCTGGTACTGCCTTAAGTATAGAAATGAATGCTGGTACTGCCTTAATTATAGAAATGAATGCTGGTACTGCCTTAAGTATAGAAATGAATGCTGGTACTGCCTTAATTATAGAAATGAATGCTGGTACTGCCTTAAGTATAGAAATGAATGTTGGTACTGCCTTAAGTATAGAAATGAATGCTGGTACTGCCTTAATTATAGAAATGAATGCTGGTACTGCCTTAAGTATAGAAATGAATGTTGGTACTGCCTTAAGTATAGAAATGAATGCTGGTACTGCCTTAAGTATAGAAATGAGTGCTGGTACTGCCTTAAGTATAGAAATGAATGTTGGTACTGCCTTAAGTATAGAAATGAATGCTGGTACTGCCTTAATTATAGAAATGAATGCTGGTACTGCCTTAAGTATAGAAATGAATGCGGGTACTGCCTTAATTATAGAAATGAATGCTGGTACTGCCTTAAGTATAGAAATGAATGCTGGTACTGCCTTAATTATTGAAATGAATGCTGGTACTGCCTTAAGTATAGAAATGAATGCTGGTACTGCCTTAATTATAGAAATGAATGCTGGTACTGCCTTAAGTATAGAAATGAATGCTGGTACTGCCTTAATTATAGAAATGAATGCTGGTACTGCCTTAAGTATAGAAATGAATGTTGGTACTGCCTTAAGTATAGAAATGAATGCTGGTACTGCCTTAATTATAGAAATGAATGCTGGTACTGCCTTAAGTATAGAAATGAATGTTGGTACTGCCTTAAGTATAGAAATGAATGCTGGTACTGCCTTAAGTATAGAAATGAGTGCTGGTACTGCCTTAAGTATAGAAATGAATGCTGGTACAGCCTTAATTTTAGAAATGAATGTTGCTACTGCCTTAAGTATAGAAATGAATGCTGGTACTGCCTTAAGTATAGAAATGAATGCTGGTACTGCCTTAAAGTATAGAAATGAATTTTGGTACTGCCTTAAGTATAGAAATGAATGCTGGTACTGCATTACCAGCTAATTGGTATCTGCCATTCATGCTGTGAACACAGTGTCCCCAATACAGCTGCCCGTGTCTCCTTCCCAGCTATATTTCTGAGGTGATGCATGTGTCCTACCATATAATGCATTGAATTTGGTTAGTGAGCTAAAGAGTAAACCATGCCATTGTGTTAGTGTTTGTATCAAGAGGTGTGAGTCTATGGAGAAGTAATTTGTAAGACATAGTACCAAAAGTTAAATTGAGGTCAAGAAATAAGATGGAAACAAACTGTCCATGATTTCTTGTTTTATTGATGCATTCAAAGCAGAGCTGTTTCAGTGCTGTGAATGGGGCAAAGGCCATGTTGTGATGGACAGGAGTAGTTTGTCTAAAGGAAATTAAAATATTTTTTTCTAGAATCTTGGGTAGTCATAGCAGTATGGCGCTAACCCAAAGTTCCTTTGAGGAACTGCCTTTTTCTATGGCTATTATGCAGGATGTTTTCCTGATAGGTGGTTGATATGACTTATGCATGGATCTGTTAATTAATATAGAGACATTAGCTCCAGTTTTTATGCACTCAAATGGGACGTTATTAGATGTGCATGGTGGGCTGTAGTTTAATTTTAGTAAGGAACACATCTAAGGAGGAGAAATTATCGGTAGTGATGCTCTTATTGAGTGGAGATGAGAGGGTCTGTGTGTTGGACAGGTAGACACAGCAGCAGCAGCAGTTATAAAAGGCACATTAAATTTGCATACAATGGATACATTTGTGATGTGTTTCATGTGGGCCAGTGATCATGGACCCTCAATCCTCGCCAATGACACCAGTGGGAAATGTTCACCATTAGAAAAATAGACACACACAGTATTTTCAGATGCTGCCCTCTGCACCAAGTACAATTTTCCTTAAGAGCACACAGGAAATGCACACTCCAGTCCTGAGCTTTCTCTCCAGGCCCCAAATAAGAGTCCCTAAGTCCTCCACTATGTTCTTTGTAAAATCAGTGCTTTCAGTGTCCCTGTTCAAAGTAGCTGTCACACACACTCTGAGATTGGATTTTCACACACACACACACACACACACACACACACACACACACACACACACACACACACACACACACACACACACACACAATCTATGGATGGCTGGCATAGCTTACCCACTCTGCCACCTCCACTCAGACTATAAGGTAGATATGCTGCCACCAGAACCCATGAAGCCAGCTACTTTAAGCCCCTTACCAGGGTACCGAATTACACTTAGTAAAATGAATACTTATACAAATGGTAGTGTTTAACCAAGCAGCAAGACTTTCAGGAATGTGGAGCCACAGTGCCACTAAATAAATGCAAGTACTCTCAAAGGTTAAATATTTTCTAAATGACTAGCCACAATGAAAGGTTTAGATATATTTAATGCTAAATAATTAAAAAAAACATGAAAATACTGGATATCTATTTACATTAAACAGTAGAGTTTCAATCTCAGTAGATATAAAGAAACAACACAGGTGGAAAGACTCAGATAGATAAAAAAAACATTTAGCTAATCTCACTATATTTTTCTAACTGATTGAAGAATTACTGTTCACTGTTTGCTTACTAAAACAAGGCAAGATGAAAGTGGATGAATGTCTTGTCAGGTCCAAAAACAAAATGCATACCTTACATCTCTCACTAGTACTCAAATACAATTTCAGAGCTGGCTATAGAATAACATCACATTTGGTCACCTGATTCTGTGGTTCCCACACTACCCTCTCACTAGAAACTGAGCCAGGATCTAGCACCGATGTGTCACAATGCACACACACACACACACACACACACACACACACACACACACACACACACACACACACACACACACACAGGCTTTTCATAAGAATTGCATCTCTGGATGCATTCAGACCTGTGAGATAAAATCTTTATTGCTAAACCAAGTCATTTAATGTCAGGCCATTTTTCTTAAGGTTAGTTGGGCTGAGCTGACTCCTTTCTCTTCCAGTATCCTCTATTAAAAAAAAATATATATATATATATAAAATCAGTTACAACAATACAGTCTGACATACATGTATATTTCTTTTCTGTCCAGCAGGAACAACTGTTGATTTATTTTTAACACAAGTAACTTTACAAACACATTTTAACTCAACCATCTGAACAAATCAATTTGATATTCAAATGACATATAATTCTTTACAAAACCACAGCTAGCATTGCTGGCATCTGTTACACATGCACTGCCCTACTCCCCCTGGCACAGCTGGCACTACCTCACATCACCACAGCATCTAGTTTTCTTGGACATGGGTTAGATTGTTATTAGGACAAATTAATTTATTATGGGCATAACTGGAAATTTTGAGACTGCTACATTGTGCTTCATACTGCAGGATGTTTGGTTGTATCTTTATTTACTCAAGTAAAGCCAAGTAACTTGAATTGATGTCCTGATTCATGGAGAGGGGTCCTTTAGCTAGCAATGACCTGAATAGGGTTCTTACCTACGATCACTTGCACCTGAAGTAATTCAAGGGAATCATGCTGTTTAACCAATCTAGAGATGCATTTATCTTTAATGAATATTGATACACCATCTCCTTTAGTGCTCATGCCTTCAGTTTGTGGTCTGAAAATGTGGGAGGAAATGTAACCTAGTATAGCTGAGATGCTCTCCACAGCCTTAAACCAGGTTTCACAGACTGCACAAATATCAGCATCTTCCAAGGTGAGAACTGCTTCCAGTGAGTGCAGTTTCTGGTTTAGACTCCTAGCATTTAGCAGCATAGTCTTGAGGTTGTTTCTAGAGGGGATTTTTACACCAGGAATTTTGTTCTTGTGGCATTGCCTAAAAAGGCACTATGGGGTTGGCAAGAGCCTTAACTATAGTAACCAATATCTCAGGGGTGACAGATAAAGACCATCTCTGGAAAAGCATCAAGGCCTGTCGACCATGTCATCCCAGGTTGACAGATAAGGGTTCCTCTTTAAATGACACCAGAACTTAAGCCAATTGTTGAAGTCAATCATTTTTTTGCTTGTAATGAGGCATCATCTTAGGCGAAGGTAAAATGCTGCTTAAGGCTAGGGATATACCTGTCTGAGACACATAATCAGAGAGCTCCATCATGTCTCTCTTCATATAGCCCAGTGAAGTACATCTCAAGTTGTTCACACCAACATGGACTATGACGGCATCATAATGGTGCCTGCTGTTCATAGGTTCATAGGTTTGTACTAGCCTGTCAGCCCTAGGGCCTAGGGCCTATACAAGCCTAGCCAAACAATTACCCAGATATTTCTTCTCACAATATTTACTTCCTTGGACCTCTGTCTAGCAGGGTGACTGACGTGATCCCCAGGGTGAATTTATAGGTTCATAGGTTGGTACTAGGCTATCAGCCCTATGGCCTATACAAGCCTAGTCAAACAATTCCCCATTGAGAGACTTGAGTGCATGTGATGTGGCAGATCCTGGCACCTGACATACAGCTGACTGGGACTTTTTCCTTATACAGTCTGGTGAGATGGATATCTGTGTGTCTCCCCCAGTTGATTCACCTATGGCCAAGATGTTTGTTTTTGTGTTATGCCTTAGAGGCCTGACTGATGAGACACTGGTGTGTGATATATTATGTGTACTATGTTCTTCAGATGATGTATTATGTGAATCATGCTTGTTTTTGTGTTTGGGAGGTCTCTGATGTTCAGGTAAGCTCTGGTAAGGACCTTCACATATGTAGGTTTGTGTTGTTAGTCTGGTAGGTGCAGGAGGTGAGGCGTGCATACTAACAACCTGTTTAGTATTAGATGAACTGACCGGTGAGTGAGACAGCCTGGATTCTAGGTTGTTGATATAGATACATCTCTCACATAATGAATTTGTGTGGACTAGAAGAAATGGGTTGTCAGTGTACATAAGGCAATTGCTACAGTGCCTCAAGATGCCCAACCAGGCTTACTAGAGAAACTGTGAGAAATTTTCTGTCCAAAATGCTAGATATGTTGGTGGGATCAGAAAACAGGTAGAGGACAGGAAGGACCAGGTAAAGTAGAGAACAGGAGATGTGGACAAAAAAATATGAAGGGCTAGTGGATAGGATCTGTGTTGGTGCCTCAGGAGGTTCACTGAATGTATTACCTGTAAGTGAGGGACAATCAGAAGAACTCACCGATGGAGCACCAGCAGAATACTAAGGAAAAATATGCAGGCAGAAGTGTTTGCATCTATAACTGCCAGTGGTGCCACCACTGCTCGGCAGTGTGCAGTGAGCAAACAAGTGAAAATCCAGGCAAATGTGGTGATTTTTTTTAGAAAATGAGAGCAAACTGATTTAAACAAATTAACCAATACAAAAGCTCAAAACCGAGCCTCATCCCAGCAACCTTTAATCAGATGAGTTCTAACTGCATACTCCAGCCACTAGGGTGCAGGGTAACCCGCTCCAAAAAAAGATGGCTTGCTTTAGTACTCAAGTTATACGAACAGAACTAGATTCAGCAGGTCTGAATCTAGTCTGTGCTACAGAAAACAATGTGCAACATTTTCAGAACAAAATACCGCTCAAATAAGCAGGCACAATAAGCCTTCAACCAGCAACTCCCAGCTCAGAAGGGCAGAGGTTACCCTCTCCTCCCACAAACCTTCTTAATGTAAAATAACTGGCCTGAAACCCAAGTGCTTAAATCAGAACTAAGAGGCTTAGAATAACAGTTACACTTTAATCAGGGTACTAACAAGCAGTAATAAATGCAGCAGAATGAATGCAATTGAATACTTTTAAGAACAAGCTGCAAAAGCAAAATAAAGTGGTAAAGTAGGAAGAAACACAAATACAGTAAAAGCTGAATAAAGTACATTTTTTAAAGTTAAGTAGGAAAGGAGAAAACATAAGATAATTCAAGGTTAAGAAACTAAGGAGATGGGCCTTCACAAATGATCTCTCTCTACTCAGCAGAATGAGCTGATGAGATGGGGCTGGGAGGAGTGTCCAAAATCAGATTTATAGAAGGTGCGGGCAACTCAAAAGATGTCACATTTAAGAATACAACAAGACTAGGATGGATGCATTGGAAAAATAAAATATACAAGCAGAGTATAGCAAACAAGCCAAACAAACACCTCCTCCCACTAATTAGCTGATGTTATGAATTGCTTGCAAATAAATCTTTTGCTAGCTTTTCTAACTGAGCCTAGCCAAGACCTCTTAAAGCTCCAACAGAAAGCTTGAAGCAAAACAAGTGTAATGCATGAATAAGATACAAAATAGAAATATCCAAACCTTAAATAAAAAACTTCAATTAAAAATAAAATTCAGACAGAGATCAGCAATATTCAGCTGACTAGTGGTGTTACAGCTAGAGTGATAGAAGATATTATCAGGGTTATTTGGAAGGTGTTTGTTGCATAGCTAGTTTGCCATGTAGAAAGGTGACTGATAAAGTAGATATTTAGCAGAAGAAAGTGTGGCTGGGAAGGTAGAGAATCTGATGTGTTTCAATGTTGCTTCTTGAAATGATTGCACACACAATATTTCTACAAGTGAAGATGGTTGCAATATTAATTATTAATAATATGTCTATGAATATACTGTTGATTAGATACAGCAGGATGAACTTGGTTTATGTAGAACCAAGAGTGGTAGTATGGAATGGGAATGGTATTGGGCACTTATGTCAGTGGGCAGAGTGAACAAGAGATGAGGTGATGTGAAGGAATGGAGTAAGTAGGGTGTAAATAAAGTGATGGAAGGGTGAGTGGTGATGAGGGTAAAACAGTGAATGCAGCAAAGTTGTGCACAGCTGGGTTAAGCAGATCAGGACTTTAATGAGCAAGAAAATCTGCAGAAGGAAGATGGTCAGTGGGCAGATTGTTTTAAATCACAGCCATTGCCTGTTTTGAAGTTGAAATACAGTTATGTGGTATGCACCTGGGAAATCCCAAGGTAGAGATACTGCAGATTTGAGTTTTATGAAGGGATCATTATCAGCTTTCACACAATCTGAATTTAGCTGATTGCTGAAGAGACAGCATACAGGCACCCTAACAAATGGTGCAGCCTAATATTTCAGGTCCCCAAGGATGAAGTACAGCTGAAAGTAATATCATTTAGTCACTGTAGTTTACCTTCAAAAAACTTCTTTGAGCTTAGTCCTCTTTATGTAAGTTACAGCAGGTTAATTGCCTGCTTGCACTGTTGAGGTGGGATTAAGTTTTTGCTTTCAATATAATGGTGTTTGTACACTTTCCCTTGTAAAAGCCAACGTAAAATCCACTTTGATTTACTCTGGCAATGTGTGGTGCCTAATAAAATCCATAGAATGACATGGGAGTTAACACCTCTCACTTGTCAGAGAAATTACATTTGTTGATTAACAAATTTTGATCTGTTAAAATAAGAGAGAACAGAAAATGCCTAAAATATGCAGTATACTAGAGAATTGTTTTTCACCTCTTAGACTACTGGTAGTGTGTGAATCCTGTAGGTTCCTGTGCTTGCCAGGAGTGGATTTACTAATGGAACATAATATCGAAATAAGTCTCCTTCTATACTATATAACATTGCTTTTTTGATGCTGTCTGAATTAAAATGTGGTAGTTATGGTGATGTGATGAGAGTTTACAGGTCTTATTACCCTTATCTTAAACTAGATTTTCCATGAAAGTATGGACATGTTCTGAGAGTTGTATCATGTCCCTGTTCATCTAATCCTAGGAGGTATGTTTCAGGTCATTCACACCCATGACTGTGACCATGTCATTTGAGTATTTAGGGTAAATGGACCTCAGAACCCTAGCTGCATGGCAGATCCCTACACCTGGCATGCAGCTGTCACTGTGTCTTTGCTCAGCCTGGTTGTATCTTTGACTCTGGAGTGATCCATGACTAACTGAACATCAAACATTCAAAAAAGAGGCCTTTGTGGTTTACTTTTTTAAATACCTTGGCAAGCCTTTACCCTGAAATACCTCCTTGAGACTACGCCTGGCCTGGATACCTAGACCCAAAATAATATAGAAAAGTTCTACTGCCATATCCCTTGTTTGTGAAAAGACCTACATTGTCACAGAAGGAGTTAAGAAAGTATGTACAACCACTGCTACATTTCTGTATTAATACTGTATTAAAAGCCCTGCTAGGTTCTGTATGCTCCCTTGCCAGGACAGCTCAGCAGCCAAACCACCATTCCAGACTACTTTTTCAACTATTCCCTTGTCCTCCTCAACAAGTTTCAGCCTAGCGATCTACCTTGGTAGAATCCCTGGTGCACTCTAGCATCTGTCCACTAGGTGGCTCCCTAGCCCCACCACTCTTGCTTCTCACATCTATTACCTTAAAGTGTACTTTAAACATGTTCTAACTTTCCTGCTTTCTTTTTTCTCCTTTCTCTTTAACATCTTAAGTAACACTATCCTATTAAACCCATTGCCCCTTGTACTTACCTCTCCATACAATAGTGCACTGATAGGTCCTCGCTCTGCCTCCCTTGGCTCTTCCCGCTCCGTTCACCCTGCGGGCTCACTCCGCACCCCTACCCTGCCCCCTATTCCCACCCACCCCACAACATCTCCATTTATACCTAGCCAACCACACCCACTAGAACTCCTAACCAATTATACTCCACAACTCTCTCAGGTTCCTCTCCCCTATCCCACCCATAAACATTCATCTCTCCACCCACTAGTACACCCTATCTAAGCAATCAACCTTCACTGCCCAGCCCACATCCTCTACCTAACCCATCTAATCCACTACTCCTCAACATACTCCCCACAATCAAATCCAAAGGCCTACCTACTCCCCAATCCTACTACAAAAGGCTTACTAACCTACAGCATAGTAAGTACTAACATCCCTTCTCTTTTCACTTTAAATAACCTCCTACACTGTGTTCCCAAAACCCTTAACCTACACCTCACTACTATTTCTTCTCAACCTATCCTACATCTACTATCTCACTCAACCCACACATACTAACCATACTCAATCCTTTCACATAACTACTAACTTCAACACATTTCCATCAAAACCTCACATCACAATATTTCCCCATTTCTATCCTATAAAAAATCAACTATTCTTTACTTTTAAACTCATTAACCCCCACAAATACTCATCCACAACAGCAGCTAACTCATACTTTACCAATGCATTAAAGTTCAACACATACTTTACCAATGCATTAAAGTACAACCCATACTCTAAGCAATCCAAACACCTAACCAATATTATTCTACATCTAATTACTACTCTATTATCAGGAGACATACATCCCAACCCTCTCCCCTCAAACCCCTCCAACATAGACAGGTCTATATTTTTTACCTCCCTAAACTCCCAAAGCTCTCACACAATAAACCCAACATTTTATCTATATCTGAAACATGGCTAAAGTCTCACATAAAAGACCATGAAATAACACCACCAAACTACTCTATCATCTGAAAAGATAGATCCCACAAAAAAGGTGGTGGTGTTGCTCTTTTGTATTCATCCTCCCTGTCAGTCACCCCTTTTAACAAACCTAGTCCCAACTTCAACAATGCAGAAATACTCCTGACAAAATTTCAACTTAATAAACACAAACACATAGTAATAGCCTCCATCTACATTCCCCCTGGAGACAATATTACTACATTAGAAAATATCTTCTTCTGGCTCTCCACTAATATTAACAATGAAATAATAATCCTAGAAGATACTAACATAAACTGGTCCTCCATTCAGTTAAACACAAGTCCACTTAACATAAACCTTTACAACTTCTCACAGCGAATTAATTCCACAACCTGCCCCTCTAAAACTCTATCTTCTGGTAGCATTCTAGATTGGATTTTAGTCTCTCACCCTCATTACTTCTCTGACAGTGGTACACTTCCAGACTCCCTCAATGATCACCTGCCCACCTTTGCACACCGACTCCCTACACCTTTACTAAGAACATATAACTACATTACCATATGCAATCAAAAAAACTTTAAACCAACAGCTTTCACTGACACTCTAAAAGCAATCAACTGGGATATTCTAAAAACTCTAACCCTAGATGATGCAGTAGCTCACTTCAACACAACCTTTTTAAATATCCTAGATCACCATGCTCCCATAGGTTCCAAAAGAATAAAACTAAAAACGACCCCTTGGCTAACCAAAACTACTCTAGCAGCTATGAAACACAAAGACAAAGTCTGGGCACTTTACCATAAAAATAAATCTCCCCTCACCCATCTCGAATTCAAAACACTCAGAAATAAAGTAAAAAAAGCTCATTACCGCTGATCGACAAAACTATTTCTCCAAACTTCAAAACAATAATAAAACAAACCCTCAGAATTTCTGGAAAGAAATATCTACCCTTATCAATCCTGGCAACTTACTCAACCCCACTCCTGACCCCAATGCTTCTGACAATGTCTTAGCTACACAATTCAACTCATTTTCATAGATTCCATCTCCAAACTAACATCTTCATTCTCCAATACCTCTCCATCCTCCACTTCTCCCACTAGCACTCCCCCTACTCCTCCATTTCTACTAGCACTCCCTCTCCATCTTTGTCACCCCCTCTTCACACACCTTCTCCCTACTCCTCCATCTCTAATACCACTCCCTCTCCATCTCTGTCACCCCCTCTACACACACCTCTATCACTAAAACCAATTCCGACATCCACAATAAAAAAACTTCTACAAAAACTAAAACCATGCTCCAATGCCCCTGACAACATTCCTTCATACTTCCTCAGCATTGCTGCTGAGGCCATAGCCTACCCTATCAGTATATTAATCAACCGCTCTATCCAAGAAAGCATGGTACCCCAAATCTGGAAAAAGGCTTACATCATACCTTTACATAAAGGTGGCAATAACAACAATACTGCAAACTTCCGCCCCATAGCAATCTTATCCCCCATCTCTAAACACCTAGAAAAGTGTATCCATTTACAGCTACTACCTTACCTCTTAGACAATAATCTGCTCACTCCAACTCAGCACGGTTTTAGACCCAGCCACAGCACTATGTCAGCCCTCCTCTCCTTCCTAGAAACTGTAAATAAAGCTCGGGACTCTGGTCATATTATCTCTACCCTCTGACTTGATCTTTCAAAGGCCTTTGACACTATCTCTCACAAGCTCCTTCTAACCAAACTCTCTCAACTCAACTTATCTCCTTCCTCACTGCCCTGGTTCTCTAGCTACTTATCTAATAGATATCAAGCAGTAAAATGGAAAAAGGCCACATCCTCTTTTCTAATCACCCCAACTGGAGTTCCCCAGGGCTCCATACTGGGTCCTCTGCTATTTAATATATTCATTAAGGACTTCCACAACTCTATTCCATTCTCCAGCATTAACCAATACGCAGATGATTCAACTATCATCTGCAATGCTACATTCTTCCCTGTACTACAAAAGCTTACACAAGATGCCTTCTCTACCACTGAACTCTGGATGAAAGATAACCACCTTGCTCTTAATGCCTCTAAAACCAAACTAATGGTATTTACCCCCTCTAAACACATCTCTATCAATACTAATTCTCTATTAATTACCAGCCACAACAACACATCCCTGGAATTGATGTCCAATGCTAAATTACTTGGTGTTCAAATAGACAGTCATCTCAAATTCAACTCTCACATTCAACTCAACATAAAAAAAACACATCAAAAACTAGGCATGCTATACCGACACAATCGCTACCTTACACCCTCCACTAAAATCACTCTCGCTACCTCATTCCTCATCCCCTCTCTTCTCTACGGAGCCCCACTCCTAACCAACATCCAATCCTCCCTTAAAACAAAACTTTCCACCTGTTACAATAAAATTGCTAAATTCGCTACAAGCCATAAATCTTCTACCCACCATTGCTCTTCACTCCATAAATTAAAATGGCTTGAACTTCCTAACCAGCTTATCTATTCTCAACTTACTCTTGCTCATAAGCTCATTTTCAAACCTGACCTCTGTCCATCTCTTTCTTCTGCATTTAAATTTCACCTTCCCAGCAGGGTACTTAGATCTAACAACCAAAATCTAATCGAATTGTATAAACCAAATCGTCCCCCTGGTAAAAATCTCCTAAACTTTAGCTTAGCACGGCTCTGGAACTCCCTACCTCCTGCCATTCACACCACTTTCAACCACCTTATATTCAAAAAAATCTCTTCACTCTCATCTACTATCCCAGTGGGAATGCTCCTGCACCCATCCATCATATCTACTATCCCAGTGGGAATGCTCCTGCACCAATCCATCATATCTACTATCCAAGTGGGAATGCTCCTGTTCTTATCCATCATATCTACTATCCCAGTGGGAATGCTGCTGCACCCATCCATCATATATACTATCCCAGTGGGAATGCTCCTGCACCCATCCATCATATCTACTATCCCAGTGGGAATGCTGCTGCACCCATCCATCATATTGACTATCCCAGTGGGAATGCTCCTGCACCCATCCATCATATCTACTAACCCAGTGGGAATGCTCCTGTTCTCATCCATCATATCTACTATCCCAGTGGGAATGCTCCTGTTCTCATCCATCATATCTACTATCCAAGTGGGAATGCTCCTGCACCCATCCATCATATCTACTATCCCAGTGGGAATGCTCCTGCACCCATCCGTCATATCTACTAACCCAGTGGGAATGCTCCTGCACCCATCCGTCATATCTACTATCCCAGTGGGAATGCTCCTGCACCCATCCATCATATCTACTATCCCAGTGGGAATGCTCCTGCACCCATCCATCATATCTACTATCCCAGTGGGAATGCTCCTGCACCCATCCATCATATCTACTATCCCAGTGGGAATTCTCCTGCACCCATCCATCATATCTACTATCCCAGTGGGAATGCTCCTGCACCCATCCATC
The DNA here is from genome assembly GCF_019279795.1 of Protopterus annectens. Lineage (NCBI taxonomy): Eukaryota > Metazoa > Chordata > Ceratodontiformes > Protopteridae > Protopterus > Protopterus annectens. The sequence goes on from NC_056743.1 coordinate 348,614,438, forward strand.
ATATCTACTAACCCAGTGCGAATGCTCCTGTTCTCATCCATCATATCTACTTTCCCAGTGGGAATGCTCCTGCACCCATCCATCATATCTACTAACCCAGTGGGAATGCTCCTGCACCCATCCATCATATCTACTATCCCAGTGGGAATGCTCCTCCACCCATCTATCATATCTACTATCCCAGTGGGAATGCTCCTGTTCTCATCCATCATATCTACTATCCCAGTGGGAATGCTCCTGCACCCATCCATCATATCTACTATCCCAGTGGGAATGCTCATGCTCACATCCTTCATGATCCATACTGACTTGACACTTTCCTCTTAAAAAATTGTTTTTTGTACACTACATTGTCTGCTCTGTTGCAATTGTTTCTTACTTTCTAAATTGAAATTCTCACCTTTTCTAGTCTGTATCATCTAAAATGTTTACCACCAGTTGTTCTTCTTAAAAGTGCTTGCTCTAACTGTAATGTGAACAGTACTCTGTCTACCACATATTGTATGCTCTATTTGTAAAATTCTTGTAATTATTGTAATATGGATGTAAATCTTACTGTAACCTTATCTGGAGCTTTTCTCCCCAGGACTCCATTGAAAATGGGTTCATTTGGCCCAATGGACTATCCTGGTAAACCAACTGCAAATAAATAAATAAATAAATAAAATAAAGACAGCTTATTCCTTTAGCTTGAACTTGGTGGGCCTGTTTGTGTGAGGTGGTTATCAGAAGTGACAACCTGCTGGGTATAGTCTACAGTCTTTGAAGAGTGGTGTAAACACTGAGTACATATCTACATCTCTCACATATGGAATAGTCTATAGCAAGAATCAAACAGCTGTCAGTGAGTATGAGACAGTGCTTTCATTGCTTCAGAATTCTTACTGCTAACAGGCTGGCGACAGATAGCGATGTAAAGTGTGACTTCATGATGTTTAGTTCCTTGACAAATATGGGTTAGTAATGAATGCTAATGAAATGAATTAGTAGGAAGGGTCTTTAGAGTGGAACACCTGAATTAACAGATTTTTAGAAGAAGTATGGAAAGGATACGGGTTCAGGCACCTAGGCAGCGAGACGTTTCCCCTGTGGTACATTTGACTGGGAACAAATGCCTGAAATGATGTTCAGCTGCAGAGAAATATGGTTGTTTGCAAATTCCCTGTGGGCAAAGAGAAGAATGTATTGCCATACCTACAACTTCATTAACCAAATGCACAGGGGGAAAACAATGTCCACGGTCCCCAAGGGAACATAAGACAGCAGGCAATATGGCAGGCATAAGCAGCAGGCTGGCCAGAGGGCATGTCAGTGGCAGTAAAAATGTGGTGCACAATGGGCAGTGCCTTTATAATCGGTGTGTGTGGACCACTACCCTATTCACAGTGTCTAGGGAACATTACCTAAAATGCATACTGGAGCATAAATGTGACTACAGAACCAGGCAGGATTTCCTGCATGCTGTAGCACACTTCTACATGACTTAGTTACACAAGTATGTACTAAGCACTAAGCACAACAATCATTACTTCTTCTGCCTCCATGCATTTGATTATTAAAGCTGTGGGCATGACAGCATGTGCTTTTCTTTGCCCAAAGGGAATTTACAAACAGCCATATTTCTCTGAAGCTGAATGTCACTTCAGCCATGTGCCCCCAACCAAAATGTATCACAGGGAAATGTCTTGCTGCCTAGGCGCCTGAACCCGGAATAGATGTGTATAAATATTTAACATCTATTGCCAAAAAATTATACTCCTGCTTAAACTCTAAAGCATTAATATTTTGCAAAAAACTCCAAGAGTCTTTACAAATATGCTTTTCTGTTGTTAAATACTTTTTAAGCATATTGCACAAATTTCACACTAGCATACATGATTGAATTTCTGCCATTGACTGTGGGCCTCAAAGGTGGGTTGTGCAAATCTTTGTGCACCTTTGGTATCCAGAAAATAGTGGGGACCAAAACTGTGGACATACATAGATATCTACATCTACCTTACTTTAATGACTAAATCATTTAAATGCATTTTTTTTTCAATAATATTTCTTTATTGTTTTTCTTTTTTTCATTACAAAACATTCACAAGAGAAAACACAGGTGATGTTCATACAGTATTAATAACAATATTCTTAAAACATATCTACACTATTTACATGAATGCTTCCATACTCCCTCTTAAAGGTAGAAATTGAGGTTTTCTCCATGGTTCGTATCTTAGAATAGTATATTTCCAAATAATGTTATGTTTTTTATTGTGCACATTGTAGAAGTATTTCAGATTCAATGTTTTATGCCAGTATAATATTAAAAATTTGTTCCCATAGTTTCAGATTGTAGGGATTTTTGTTTTGTTTTGTTTGTTTATTATGTATTTGTGGGCTAATATATATTTTATCGCTAAGATCCTAAAATTTTCCCATGAGGTTTTGGATGGGGTCAGCCAGTTAGTAGCTATGTAAAGTTTCATTAGTAGAAAAATATTGATGAGGATGACTATTTGGGTTTTAGATAGGTTATTTGGGGGGGATATGTAATATCATAAATTCCCAAGTAAGCTTGATGATTGATATCCCATCTTTTGTAGTTGTAGTTTCAGGGAGTTCCAAAGTTTAAATATACATTTGCAGCTCCAGAACATATGCAAAAGGTCAGCAGTTTCATCTTTACAATGTGGGCACTTTGGAGAATTTTTAGGGTTGAATTTATGAAAGCTAAGGTGTGTATAGTAGGCATTATTGTATATCATGAGTTGGGTAAATGTTAACTTTTGAAGGGAAATGGATTTTACCATTAAATTGATTGCTTGTGTTATTTTATTTTCCTTGATCAATGGTATTTTTTCTTTCCAATAATTAGACAAGAGTAAATGATCTTGATATTTCATGTCTTTTATCAATTTGTATGAACATGTTATAAAGTTGCTACTTTGTAGAAGGGCTTGCCTTAGTGAGATACATTTCTTTAAATCATCTTTATTAATGGTTATATTTTGAAAGTAGCTTGTAGACATTTCCTTAATCTGTCTCAAGATCAGTAGATATGATTTGGGAAGGCCCAGTTGATGTCTTAATTCATGAGCGGAACAATTTAAATATGGATATATATATATATATATATATATATATATATATATATATATATATATATATATATATATCTTGTAATGTTAAGTTAATTATGAGTGGGAATCTTTTCAGGTCTATTAGCTGGTTATTAATTTTCAAGTTAGGATTTTTGTGGAAGGGTTGTTGGATCATCATGTGATGGAAGAGATTTACTGATCTAAAAAGATTTTGTGTTAATGTTATATAATTTTTAATGGGTTCCATTAGATTATATGTTTTAGTGTTGTCTCTGTTTAAAAAGGGTAGTGATTTGGGATTTATATTCAAGCTTTCAATATGTTTAAAACATAGTCTTAACCAGTGTGGGGACCAGGTATTACTTTGTGTATCGTAGTTTGCAATTCTTAAAGTTCTATTAGTATTTATGATTAAGTAGTAATTTTCAAAATTAGGTAGATCTAAGCCACCTTTGCTTTTAGGGGTCATCAGTTTATCATATGATATTCTACTTTTTTTTGGTTCCCATATAAATTTAGCTAGTTCAGTGTGGATTTGTTTAAAAAATTTCTTGGGTATTAGCAACTGTGAAGACATAAAAATGTATAATAGTCTGGGCAAGATATTCATTTTAATGATCAAAACTTTTGCTAATGGTGGTAATTTCAGATTTTTCCACCTCTTTAGGTCACATAAAATGTGTTCCCAATTTTGTTTAATATTATTAAGATAAAAATGTTTGTTATTTGTAGAGAATGTAATTCCTAAATATTTTATCTTTTCCTCAGATTTTAATTGGCCTATCAATGGTAAAAGTGAAAAAGTTTTCGGAGTTATTAAAGGAAAGATGTTGGTTTTTTAAGGTTTATTTTATAGTTTGAAATTAATGCAAAGTCTTCAATAGCAGATAGTATTTTTTGGTGTCTGAGGTTGGTGTTGTACAATATATGTTAAGGTCATTGGCAAAAGCTGACAGAGATATTCTTGTGTCATAAATTACTGGGGCATTATGATATATATTTTGTTTAATGTTTAAGAATAGGGGTTCTAGATATAGGTTAAATAATAGGGGAGATAGAGGACATCCTTGTTGGGTACCATTTCTGATTTGAATTCTGTTATACCATGTTTTATTGATATATAATGTTGTATAAGGGTTATTGTATAGTGTTTGTAAAGTTTGGATACATTCTTGGGGTATATTAAAGTAGGGTAAGATCTGAAATAAAAATTTTATGTTGACTCTATCAAAGGCCTTATGTGCATCTATAATGAGTGCATACATGTTTAGATTCTTTTGATTAGCATATGAGATTAATGTGTGTAGTGTTAAAGTATTATCACTGGATTGCCTAGATGTTAAAAAGCCAGCTTGTTCATTAGATATAATTATATTGAATATTTTCTTCAGTCTATTGGCCAGAATAGATGTCAGAATTTTAGTATCAATATTTAGAAGTGATATAGGTCTATAATTATCCGGGTTCTGAGGATCTGTCTTTTCTTTGGGTATGAAAATTGTTTTGGATGCATTAAAATGAATATCATTAATTTTATTGTTTATTATATAATTTAATATGTGCGATAGAATTTGTGCAGTAATGCGGTAGAACGTTTTGTAAAACTCCGCGGTAAGACCATCTGGGCCAGGAGATTTGTGCAATTTCAGTTTTTTAATTGTTGATATTATTTCTTTAATGGATATTGGTTTTATTAGATCTTTTTGTAATTCCTCATCAATTTTCAGAAAGTTGAGTTTTTGTAGGAAGTCACTATTATTTTCATTTGTGAGTAAGTTTTTTGTTCTCCATAAATTTGTGAGCATATCAATTCAGAAATGTTGAGAATATCTTCGGTTTTCGTATAGGTTTTATTTTTATAGCATATTTCGGGAATTTGAGAGGGTGTTTTAGACTGATTGATAATTCTTGCTAGTGCCCGTGACAGCGTTTGTATATGGTTAGTATATTTTGCAAGTATTTTAGTTTCAGGAAATGATAGTTTATTATTTTGAATCAAGAAAAGGTCTTGTTGACATTTCAATAGTTCTGTTTCAGTTTGCGTGTTATGGTTTTTCATTAAATCCTGATCTAATGATTTGATTTTAGCCTCTAGTAGCTGTTCTTCTCTGAGTTGGTTTTTTTTATAATAAGAAGCTTTTTGGAGAAAGATGCCTCTTATCTGGGCTTTGTTGCCGCCCATTCAATATCAGGGGGGTGTTGCTGCTTTACTAACTTAACTAGTGCAGATTTAAGTATATCCTGGATTTCCTGAACTATTTCCTTTTTATTTAAAAGGTTGGGGTTTAAGGACCAGTTATATCCCCGATATGGTGTGTTGCTTCTGGTAGCCTTAATAATATTTAAGGTAATTTTAGAGTGGTCAGACAAGTAGCGAGCATGAATAGATACTGTGGGGTCAAGATTGATTAGTGCTTCTGAAATTAGAAAAAAGTCAGTTCTTGATCACATTTATGACAGCTGGAGTAAAATGTAAAGTTATTTGAGGTATTTGTTTTATTACCATATTTAAAGGGATCATATAATTTAAAATCATATTTAAGTTCGCTTAATGCTAACATTGCTTGGTTATTGCATGATTTCTGTGGGCTTGATTTATCCTGCTTAGGGTTTTGGTAAGCATTCCAATCCCCTCCTATGATTATGTAATGGTTGTATTGATTTAAGATAGGATATAATGACGCAAAGAAGGAATGTTGATTATAACATGGTGCATATATATTGAGAAGTATAATGGGCTTATCATAAACGGTCATTGAAAGAATCACATGGCACCATCTAACTTCATTATCTATTTTGGATTCTATAATTTTGTCTTGATATTGATCTTCAATGATTATCGCTACTCCAGCACTATTAGTTTTGCCTTCAGAGGCTATTATTTCTCTTATCCATTTTTTCTTTTTTATTTCCGACAATTGTTCATTGGTTAAATGAGTTTCCTGAAGTAGTATAAAGCTTGCCTTAGCCTGCAGAAATAGATGGAGAAAGAGTTTCCTTTTTTTTATGTTCTGGAGCCCTTCAGTATTCCAGAATCTATTTCCCACATTCATAAATCTTTTATTTTGTGTAAGTAGTCTTGAAATATGTGTAGATATATTAGTTTAAGTTGATTTTTTGTCAACAGTATGTTATGAAAGCTTTCTTTTATTCCCGTCCCTACCCTGTGCCTACCCACTAATCTCCTGGACCAGGAATTTAACAGGACCTTACAAAGATTTGGCTTTGTCTTTTTTTGTATTAATAGTAAGTATATATTTTGTATGTTAGCGTATGGGAGGTAAAGGAAACTTATTGGTCCTGTATAACCTAAAATTACTTGTACAAAGCCTATCCCACTCATTCCCTAGCAAACACTGATTTTGTAACCTATGTCTCTTCTTGTTAGATTTATTTATGTGATGCCAAGGTTTGAATAATCATTTGCACCAGTCCAGATTATAACTAAATGTAGGGAACATCAATTTACTCAATTTATCGCTAATAATATTTGAGAGATTCAAAACTATAGATTATTGTTTCAAGTTAGTGCAATAACTATATTCATAAAATATGTATCTTCCTTGTCTAGTCTTATTTTGTGTGTGCTTCTGCCTCCTCTAGGCCAGATTCTTGTATCTCTGATTGTACCTTGTCTTACTTGGGGGTAGTAATCGAATTTTGAAGTTCAAGTGAACCCGACTTCTAGAATCCATCATTTTTACTATCATTGCCCTGAGGTTTTTAGATCTTAAATGGCATTGTGTTAAAGAGGTCTTGAGGCGATTTCTCTCTACCATATATTTGATATTCATCATATATTGGATTCTGTAGAATCTTACTGGGTCCTGGAGAAAACAATATAAATATATAGCAGTTCAGGCTTATGTAAGTGTATAAACATAGAAACAAATAGTTAGGCATTCAGTTAGAGAACCAATCGAAAAAGGTTAGAGCAACTAGTAGTTAGCAGTCCACTATTTGTTAAAGTAAAGTACATTAAAATCTTTTTCATAAAGCTTTGTTGGATCATAGTATAAGAGTTGATAAAGGTGTGACATATGAATGTTTCTTTTAACTTCAGGCTCGTGAAACTTTAAAGTTGTGTGTATGTGTAAAATATGCTTGGGGTCCTAAACCATCTAAAGTGTTCCTTTTCAGTAATATTGTATGTTTATGCCATGTAGGTTAGTAACAAGAAAGAAAGTAAAAACCCAATTAACTTTAGTACATCACCCATTAAATTAATCGTAGAGGACCTTGTTCCATTCCAACTTCTGTAATAGGGTTAATACATTAATATATGTATTTTTCTTTTTATCATCTAAATTGTATCAACTTATACTATATTAATTTTCGATCCAACATGTATTGAGAACCAAGTGAGTTTGAGAATCCTAAACTAGATACAGATTGCCATAGTAACAATTGCTCAATATAGTACCTTGTGGAGTATACAGTATAACGCTATGATCGTATATACGTGTAGACTTCATAATTAGTTTTATGTATTTACTTTTGGCAGGGTCTGTAATATGGTATATCAGGTAGCGTTTTTAAAGCTGAAACCACAGAAATTATGCATTTCTGTGGGTAATCAGCTTATGACTTTTTATATTTCTTATTCCAAATTAGATTATCTAATTCACTCCCTTCGAAATATTATCTAGCCATATACATTTAAGTCTTGACATCTTAGTAGTCAATTGGTGTTATGAGTTAGAGCTCTTAGTACTAGTGTGTGTGAGCCTGTTATTATATGACTAATTTAGTTTTTAGTTTAAAATAGATTTACTTTCATAAATGAGACCATATTAATAAGTGCTCTCTTATAGAGTGAGTACAAGATTTCACAAAATGCACAGTAATCTGTGCTGGATTTAATATAGATAAAGGTAAATATAATTAAGTCTTGTGATTATGAAGTCAAGATTATGTTAGGTTATGTAACTGTATTTTGATTGCATTAATATACACTGTTTTCATATCTGTCAGCAGAGTAAAATGCTTTAACATCCCAAATCAACATCATAAGCTGTATAAGTATATATATATATATATATATATATATATATATATATATATATATATATATATATGGAGATGTTTAAAAATATTAATTAATATTTATGGGGCAATGGGAGTGTCATTCAACATTATTATAAATGTAATTAGCATTTTTTGTAACAGTACATTACTTTTTCCTTGTTAACAGTTCCTTTACACTTCCCTCCGAGCTTCCAGACAGCTAAGCCGATTGCTTAGCTTCACGAAGGGGGACTCAGATTGCAGATGGACTTCCGGAAGTGCCACATCTTGAAGACGACCACTAAAGCTGCAAAATCAATTTTGGTTCCTCTCGTGTGAAAGCCAGTATGACGCACAGCTTGTATACTTCCTGTTGAAGGTCTTGCGCTTTGTAGAACGGGAAAAAAGGTTGTGCCAGACCTAAAATACAGCCTAGGGCAAGTTAAACACCAGATATAAGAAAAATAAGACCTCAGCTGTTGCTGGGAGATACATCCAACCTCGGAGGTTCAGCAAACCGGATCGGAACGTGAAGCTAGTTCTCTATAGCAGAAATGGATTTGAAAACAGACATAAAGGTAGATTTTGCTTCACTCTTGTTATTAAATGAATATTTGACCCCATCGACCAAAAATACTAAGGTATTTGGGTACTTCATTTGAAATTTTAGCTTTTTATCAATCAGAAATCTGCAATAAGGAGATAAAAGCTGTCTGGTTTGCCTAATTTGTAGAGGCAAGTCCTGGGCTGGAGATATTCTGTTGTTGTTCCATATTAATGATTCCCATTTTTCTTTGCATCTAATACTATTTTATTAACATCTTGAAAGTTGAGAAGTTTGGCATAGACATGTCTTGGAATACTTGAAGCTTGAGAATCTCTCAGGGCTTTGTGTGCTCTTTCTATTGTTATTTGATGTGCAGATTTTGGGTCTTTGAGCAATGTTGCAAGTATCTGAATGATAGATGGGATCAATTCATTATGTTGTATATTTTCCGGTATACCTCTGATGATTATGTTATTTCTTCTAGATCTTGCCTCAAGGTCAACAATTTTAGCTGGCATAGTTTGAATGTCTGTTTCATGTGAGTCAGATTTTTTGGTTAGCAGGGCTATTTTGTCCTCATTTTCCGTGATTTTGGCTTCAGATTTGTCCATTCTTTCCAAGATTTGATTGAAGGAAGTTCCAAAGGATTGCACTTGAGCAGATCATTCTTTTATAGCTTCTTGGATAGGTAGTAAGGCTGCTTTAATATCATCCAAGTTTGCCAGTTGATCTGTTTTATTTTTATTCCCTGATTTTATAGTATCTTGTTGCTTTATTATTTTCTGTCTTTTAGAGTTCAAATCTTTCTCAGGTGATAAAAGTTCTGAAAGTTTAGTTTTTGTTGTTGTAGTGTCCATACTTTTATCTTCTTTTGACATTTTGTATAAGTAGAAACTTCTTGGTTTATAGTTAGATGTGTATGTGCAGAGTGTTCTGAGCACACGGCTTCTTTCTTTGAGTCTTTCTTCAGTTCCAGGTAATCTGTTGTAATCTTGATAGATTTGTTAGTTCTTCAGGTTCCATCACCCTTCTGAGTTTTTGGATATTAATTAGAGTTGTTAGTTCAGAAAATTGTTATTGAGTAGGTCCTGGTATTTCCTCTGGGTTGAATTTTTCCTATGAGAATTTGGAGAGCTGTAGATTAGCAGTGTTTACAGAATGGCAGCCATCTTTGAATCCCATTTAAATACATTTTTATCCATTGGTATGCCCTATTAACATCATTTAAGGAAACTAATTTGTAATTAGGGGGACCCAACATAGCTTTCATTCTATTAGAATAGTCATCAGGATCCATAAAGACAAGGCCCCCACCCTTATCCGGTTTCATAATCTGTACATGTGCATTTCTTAAACTATTCAAAAGCTCACACTGAACTTCATTCAAATTACTCTTAAAGTTATTATGTTGCCCCACTCCCAAAGCTACTCTAATATCCATTTCACAAACCCTTGCAAATATTGTAATTAATGGATGCGGGGGGGATTATAAGTACTAGCAAGCCTGTATGTATTCTCTCTAACAGATGAATTACCCAACAAAACATTTAAATTCAGTTTTAACACAAATAGTTTTAAATCAGCTATGGTTTTAGCTAAATCAGCCCTACATGAAGGAACAAAAGTAATGCCTTTGGAAAGAATGTCGACAAGAGTTATATTTACTAAAAATGAAGAATAATTAAACACATTGAAATCAGCATCTGTGTTCTGAACTATAACACATGAGCCGACATTATTCAAATTCACCAAACAATCAAGGCTACTGTTATTGTCCCCATACGTCAGTCTCTCAATATTAGAGGTAACTAAACCATTGACGATTACCTCCATTTCTTGTTCTGTTTCTGATGTCTCCCTCCACTCTGTTGATTCATATTGGAAAGGTTGATTTTCTTGTTCGACTTGCCCCCTTGAAAATTTGTGTTATTAGATCCACTAGCACCATCACTGTGTTGGTTTTGGAGTATTTCACCTCATCTTACTCCATTTTCATTATTAGGGGGCAAGTCATTGGTGGAATGGGCATTAGTTATAGAAGGCATGTCCACATTGTCATTGTTACGCCCATTGGTTGAAGAATTCAATCTGTTGTTATACCGATTGGTGGTCCAATTTTGAGAGACTGGTGGATGGGGATAGGCCAGGCCCTTTTAGTAGTCTCTGACTCTGATGATGCCAAAGGTTTGTTAACCACGGCGAAAGCGCTTAGTTGTTCTGTGCAACGGAGATTGTTTGTGTATTTTGGAGCATTAAACCGTCATCGGCTATTCAGTGTTGGTGGATTTATTTTTTTATTTTTAAACCCTTTTGGTAGTCTGCCCTATCACATTCCAATTTCCACATCTTGGTGCCTTTAAACTTTTAAATAAGCTGCTGCTAAAAGTTCTACTATAATCAAATTGATATCTATCAAAATCGCAGTCAAATTTGATACACATATCCATTTCAGATATTTCAGCTGTTAATTCGTTGACTGTGATCTGATAGTGATTAATCATAATGTTTAATAACTCTAGCCAAAAAGTTCAGTTAGGGCCACATGGAATGGGGAATTCGCTATTAACCCCATAGGGCATTTCCATAGCCTGAGTCCCTGGAGGCGTCACTCGGATGTAATGAGTTAAGGACTATTTTCTGTTGGATACATTCCTTGAAGTAAGCAATTTCTAACTGGAGTTTTTTGACTTTCAATAATTTAACATCAAAAATTTTTAAATTCTCAACGATATTAGACTGCCTAGCTGGAGGGCTGAATGTCTCTGTGGCTTCAGTATCCTCCAGTTGTAGCAAGGCAGCAAGCCAGTCACATAAATTAGGTGGTCGGATCACATTAACAGTTTCAGGGCCATTACTAGACCGCATATTATTGCAAGAGGCATTTGTAAGGGAAAGAGCATTACCTTGTTGGGAGGCCAGTTGTTGGTTTTGATCGTTTAGTATTACCTCCACAACTGATAAATAAGGAATATCAAAAGTCATACCAACTCTTGATGCATAGGTTGCAGAGGAATTAGTTAGTCCATTCAGGTTCACATTATTGTTGTTGTTACACGCTCTGGAGTTGTTATTAATCTTTTCAGCCAGGTCCTTCACACATTTTGTTAAAGCACTAATAAGTGCTGTAAGGTTTCCAGTACTGTCTCCATTGGAATTTTCTTGCAAAAATAGCATAGGTGTGCTAGCAGTGTTCTCCGTCGCCATTAACCAAACCAAACAAACCAAGAATAGAAATAAGAAGGCAAACTGACAAAAGCAAAAAAAAAATGTCAATAAACAGGAACTTGCTAAAGCCAAAGGTTTTATTAAATCCTCTCAGAATATGTATTGTTGTTGAAAATAAATTTGTGTTCTGACTGCGCCACTACGAGATTAGCAAAGCTACCCTCACAAGGTGAGCCCATAGCCACCCCTTTTTTCTGTAAGTAGTAATCACCTTCATAAAATATGAAATTATTAGTTAATAAAATGTCTAATAATTCAGTGACTGATTCGATGTCAGAATGAATGGCAACTTTTTTTCTTAATAATAATGAGACCCATTCTCATGGAAGATGGAGTCAGTAGTCAACATAACAGTGCTATAAAGTTTTATTTACATTACCTGGATGACATCTTCCTTATTTGGAGTAAATGGATCCCTGAATTAATGTAATTTATTTACTACATTAATGCAAGTACAGACTTCCTGGCCTTTACACATTCTTATAATCAGGAGAGTTATGCCATACTTAGATGTTCTGATAGAAAAAAAATAGGGATTTAGGAAGATACACTGCTATTGTGTATCAGAAGCCCACATATTCAAACATGTGGCTACATTTCTCAACCTGCCACCCATTCAAACTGAAACGGGCAGTGGTAAAGGGGCACCTTGTTAGGGCTGCCCGTATGAGTAGTTTAGACAATTATTTTTTTAAAGAAATCTGAAACATTAGCAAACATGTTCAACAGGAGGGGTTACCCCCATCTAATGGTGCATGAATTAATTGATGAGGTATGTTTTAAAAGAGAGACAGGGTATTATAAACCTATATTGGCAGGACAGGGGGTAGTTGATAGAACAACCGCTGACCAGGATAGTGACTTAAAGAACTATACAAGTGCACTTGTGACTGTATTTAGTAGGGTTAGTTCTAAAATTAAGTGGATTTTGCAAAAAAACTGGAATAACTTTTGTGAGAACATTAGTATATTAAATATATTGGGAAGTGAGCCCTTCATTATTTATAGAAGAGGGATGAACATAAAAAACAAGGTGGAAAGAAAAGTAATTAAAAAGGTTATTCATCCAAGAATGACTAAGTGTGGGTGGTGTAGTATGTGTAGATATGTTTTGGAGGGTGACAGTAGAACAATTAAAGGGAAGGCTATCAAATTTCAAGGGAGGTATAACTGTGACACTATAGAGATGATTTATGGGGCTCAATGCCTAAATTGGGAAGGTTTTTATGTAGGAAAAACCAAGTGAAGATTGCGTAATCACATTTATGAATACACTTATGACATAAAGAAGAAAAAGACAACCAATGCTCTTTTTAGACACTTGGAGAACTTCCCCGAACACACTTTTAAATTTAGTGTAGAAGGTGGAGAGGAATCAGAGGGGAGGTCCTTGGTCAGTATATTTGGAGAGATAGGAGGTAATATGGCAATTGTGACACCCAGGACTTAATGAAGCAGTTAGCATAGCCCCCATGTTAAAGTTAAACACTTTTGAGACATGAAAAGAATTCAAAGGTTTTTATTTATTTTTTAACTTTATGAGTAGAATATATGTATTTAAATAGGAATGTATTATAAAACTACTTAGACAACATATGCAGGCTGTATGAATTTCCTTAGGTGTATGGTGCTGATCCTTGCACGGTTTATTATTGCTTGCAATTTTTAAACATACATCGTTTAAGTATATACATAGTATGAGGATATGTCTTTAAATATTTCATCTGGAGCTAGTGATCACATGACTTGCCTCTCTCTGATATTTAAGAAGTATTCTTTGTTTAAAACTATGTCTGAAGAAGCTTTTAAAGTTTAAAAATGAAAGCGCATGGTTTGAATATTAAGTTCAGATGTGTTTTCCTTTGGACTCGGCTTTTGCTTTTTGTTTTTAATAGAGGATCTTTAATAGATTAAGCTCTTTCATCTATTTCTGTGCTATAGCCTTCTTCAGACCCAGTTAAAACATATTAACACTTAGCATAAACATTTAAAAATGTTTAAATACGCAACATCTCAAAATATGCTAATCAAAATCACTGAAACTGGCATAATTCTGATTTTAGTCATTTTTATTTGTTTGTTTTTAGGGGGTGTGTATTTAAATGTTAATTAAACCCTGTTTATGTTACACCTGTATTTATGTAGTGCCAGTGTTTCATTGGCTTTAGCTTTCCATTGGTTTATTCATACTTTCAGTGATTTTGATTGGCATGTTTTGAGGGGGCATGTATGTAAACATTTTACATGCTTATACTATGGTTTAACACATTTTAAATGGTTCTGAAGAAGACTATAGCATGAAAATAGATGAAAGCACTTAACCTATTAAAGTTCCTCTATTACCATATGCTGCCTGGACATTTGATTTTTCAGTTTTAAGAGCATAGTAGAAGACTAGCTATTATAGACTACTGTAAATGTGAAAGTGATATCATTATACTAGAAGATACACAATTTTTAATGAAAGAAGAACAATTTCAAACAATGTCTGTGAGGTAATGAGATTTATTGGAATTTAGGACAATGTTTATGTTTAGAAATAGCAACACTTATGAACAAGTCACGTAAGGTGTTTGATATTACTATAATTGTAATAGGTGGGATTACAGTTATTGATGGTAGATGGAGACACATTATATGCATGAGTAACTGGTAAAGAAAGAGAAGATGTGTTTGCCTTAATACTGAATTACATTGCCATTTATATGAACGTTATTATAGTAAGAGACTCCAATTCTAACTTAAGAAACACAAAGAAAGGGGAAGATATAAAAAGTTACACAGATTATGAGATGTGGGAAGTTAAGAATACGGAAGAACAATTCATGAACTTATAGTAGAGGAATATACAGAGCACAGATAGACTGATTTCAGCTTTCAGAAGGATGTGAAATAAAATGAAAGTACATTAGACACAGGTGTTTCAGACCATAAAGCTATCTGGATAGAATTCAGAGACAAAGTTAGTAATGTTAAGATAGGAAAAGGTCTGAAAAGAATTAATAAATTACAGTGGGTAGGTGACAGTGAAAAAAAGAAAGCTATAATTATGGAAAGATCACATAAGTACTTATAAATCCACTGGTATATGCTATTTTGCTGCATCTATATAAAATACTTAAACGATTAAAGTAAAAAATGGTAATTTAATAAGTCTATTAGAAAACAAATATAAAAATATGGGATATGATGAAAAGTTGTAAAAGAATATATGAATCCATCCATACATACATACACACATACAAATGTTTCAAGCATGGGCATTAAAGCCCTTCTAGCTTGCCAATATACCAAAACAGTTGTTCCCATAATAAATGTCCAGGCTGTTCTTAAATATATCTAAACTAGTACTTGTTTTAATTTATTTATTTATTTTTATTTATTTTACATTTGTTGACCGGGCTAGTCTAGCTGGATATATGTCCATTTTCAGTAGAGGCCCGGGGAGATAAGATCCACTTATAAAACTTTACTGATGCTAAGTATAAAAACTATTAAGAACTACATTCAAATATAATAATATAATAATAATCAAGTGGTATAAAAAGTAATGGAGTGAAGAAAGTATTGTAGAACATGACAACAAGAAGTATGTAATAACATTTACATAGAGAGGGAAATGGAAAATAGATGAAAAGAAAGTGAACTTAGTTGGGGGTGAAGTAAGTCAGATGAACATGAATTAATGTTAGTCAGGATTGGTACAGGGGCACAGCCATTGTGTTTTGAGGTAAAGCTTGAGTTTCTTTTTAAAGAGAGATTTTGAGGGAATAGATGAGAGTTCAGAGGGAAGCAGGTTCCAATATTTTCCAACAGTGTTTGAGAAAAGAGAGTCTCCGGCCTTGTTGTTTGATTTGACAGTGTCTATAAGAAGTTTGTGTGCAGATCTAAGGGACTTTAGGTTGTGGTATGGGTGAATCAGGCTTGATAGTATAGGGGTTTTGTCAGGTTGATAAAGAATTTGATGGGCTATGCTAAGCTGGTTAGTTTTTAGTTGCTGTTGATATTCCAGTCAGCCTAGTTGTTTTAGATTAATACAGTGGTGGGTTCTGTAAGGGTTTCCTGTGGCAAATCTGGCTATGTTGTGGTAGGAGTTTTCTAGTTTTGACAGATTTCTTTTTGATAATTTGGTAAAAATGGGGGAGGCATAGAGAAGGGGTGAGATAAGGTGGGAGTGGGCTATAGTTGTTCTAGATTCTGGAGTGAGGAAAGGTTTGATTCTGTAAAGAGAGCCTATTTTTTTGTTAATGCTTTTTAGTGTGTTGTTAATATGGGCATCGAAGTTAAGGTTGTTGTCTATGGTAATGCCTAGTAGTTTGGTAGTTGACTCTTGTGATATAGGTGTGCCATTTGTTGATGTTATTGTAAAGTCAATGAGGGGAGATTTGCTTGAGGGTGTAAAGAGGAGCAGCTTAGTTTTTTTAGGGTTGAGTAGTAGACAGTGCTGGGAAAACCAGTCTTCTACAGAGTTAAATATGTGTTGTGTGAGGGAGTGAATGTGTGATACAGATGTGGCGGAACAGATAAGCGTTGAATCATCTGCGTACTGTATGCATGTGGCTTGGGGAGCCACATGGTGTAGGTCATTGATAAATAAAGAAAATAGGAGGGGACCTAGTATAGACCCTTGTGGGACTCCAATGTTGACAGGTAGCTGGGAGGATAGAGTGGAGTTCCAGAGTACTGCTTGATGTCTGTTTTGTAAGTAGGACTTAAACCAGTTAAGAGATTGGGTATCAATTGAAGTGGATTGGAGAATGTGAATGAAGATTTGGTGGTTGACCATGTCAAAGGCTTTGGATAGATCTAAGAAAAGTGCTGAGGAGAGGGTGTTATTGTTGCGATTTTTGTTGATTGTGTCTGTAAAGGAGAGGAGGGCAGTGGTGGTACTGTGGGATGGTCTGAAACCGTGCTGGGTGTTAGAGAGTAGGTTATTATGGAGAAGCTGTTGAAGCAATTGTTTGTGTATACACCTTTCCATGATCTTAGATAAGGGTGAAAGAAGGGCTATGGGGCGGTAATTAGATATTTCAGTAGAATTTCCACCCTTATGGAGTGGGATAATGTGGGAGATTTTCCAGAGTTTAGGGACATATCCTTCAGTGATGGTTCTGTTGATCAGAACTGAGATTGGTAAGGCTATTGCTTTAGCTGCTAATTGCAAGTATTCTGCGGGTAATAGGTCAGCAGAGGGAGTACATGGTTTGAGTTTTTTTAGAAGGGAGAGAATATAAGTAGTTGGGACTGGTTGGAAGTGAAAAGTAGGGGGTGGGTTTAGGTTGCTCATTGACATGTGTGCATTTTGATGGGAAGTTGACTTGCTAAGGTTTGAATAGTTTCTATGAAGAAGGAATTAAAGGAATTTGCTGTTTGGTTGGGGTTATTTATGTCAGAGCCTTGTGGGTTGGGTGTGACAGGTTTACTTGGCTGTAGTAATTGGTTTATGGTTGCCCAGAATTTTTGGGGGTTGTTTTGGGGAGAATGTTGTGGTTTCAGGTAGTAATTTTTTTTGTCGTTCATTATTAATTTTTTGGTCTCATTTCTTAGTTGCTTAAAGTTTTGGTAGTCTGTGGTGTTTTTAGTTAAGCGAGATTTGTTCCAGGCTTTATTTCTGAGAGTGATTTTTTGTTTGGTTCCTATTGATAGCCAGGGGGCAGGTTTAGTTTTGATTCTGATGGAGCGTGTGGGGGCATGATAGTTGAGGATAGTTACAAACTTAGCATTAAAGACATCAACAGCTTCATCTAGTAGAAGTTGTTTTAAGGGTGTCCAGTTGCATGCTTCTAGTTCATTTTGAAACATCTCCACGTTGAAGTTTTTTTTGGATCTGATTGTTCTGGTTATTATTTGGGTAGGAGGGTTGGTTTTAAGCCTGCTGATGTAGGTTAGTAAGTGGTCACTTATATCATCAGGGAGTGTTCCTGTTTTATAGGTATGGGGTTGGTTGTTGGTGAGTATCCAGTCTATGGTACTTTCTTTTTTGTTAACTTTATTTATTCTAGTGGGGGAGGTGATGGTCTGAGAGAATCCATAAAGGTTAATATGGCTAGTAGGTTGTTTGTTGTTACAAGATTGCCAATTGATGTTTACATCACCTAAGATGATTATCTCTTGGGGTAAGTTTAGTGATAGCCAACATAGGATCTTTTCGATGGTGGAAATGTTATTACCTGGGGGTAGATAGATGCAGATAATATAGATTGATTTGACTTTGTTTATTTCTAGTTTGGTAATAAGAAGTTCAGCATTTGAGTCCTGGGGAGGTTTTTGGTGGTATGTGGTTATTTGAAGGTTAGATTTAAATAATATGGCAATACCTCCACCTTTTTTTGATAGTCTGTCGAGACGTAAGATGTTATAGCCAGGTGGAATGATTTCACTGTCTTTTGTTGAGGGTTTTAACCAGGTTTCTGTTAGACAAATAATATCAAAGGAGTACAGCTGTAGGAGAGCATGTAGTTGAGTTGTTTTATTATTAATGCTACGTATGTTAAGGTTGGCTACTGAGAGTGAGTTTTTGGGTTGTCTAAGCAGTGGGTTAACAATGGGGTCTAGTTTACTGGATTGATTTAAGGAGGTGTCAGTTGGGCCTGGGTTTGGGTGAATATCTCCATTCTTAAGTAGGAGGAGTAGGGTTAGGTAGGTAGTTTTTGTATATTTACTATGTGGGAGGGATATCCTTATGGGATTAGGGTATACAAGTTTGATGTGGGTAATTCTATGATATTTGGGTAATAGATAGCTAGGTATTGAAGTTATGTTGATGTGATGGTTGGGGTAGATGGGAATTAAGGAGGAAGTTTGTTTGTGTGGTGTGTTAAGGTGTGAGAGTAGTGGTTGTTCATAGGAGGTAGTAAGGTGTGCTAATAATAGAGTGAGAGTAAGAGAGAACATGATTATGGTATGTTTGAGTGCTAGGGTGGGATGTTTAAACATTGTAATGTAATTTGTAATTAATGTAATTAATGTAATTTGGTAGTGTGTTCTATGCATCAGCTACTCTGTCAGAGAACCAATTAGTACAGTTCTCATTTCTATAGAATCTTCTACATAGGTTGTCTGATGACTCTGTAATACTTTTTGATAACCTCAAATATTCTCAGAGGTAGTTGTCTCTAAATGCCCTATATACCTGAATAAGATGATCTCTTAGATATCTGTAATAGACACTGTATAAGTTCAGATATTTTAGTCTTTCATAATAACTTAAATTTTCAAATCCATGGATGCCCTTGGTATATTCCCACTGCACCATTTTCAGTTTACTCATGTTTGTTTTCTTCTAGGGTTTCTATATTGTTATTCCGTACTCAAGTTTGTGTCTAATGTAACTTACAAACAATGGCTTCATCATTTTTGATTTCCTGAACTTTATAAATCTTTTTATACAACCTATAGTTCTATAACTATCATTAACCAATTACTTGATATGATTAGAAAAACTCATAGCTGGATCTACCCGGTTCCCTATTAGCTGATCGAAGATGCATTCTTTCAAATGCGTCTTGATCGAACTTTATAGCACGAAATGGCAAAATACCGAAGTGGCATATAAGTGAATTCTTTCCCTGGGAAAGAAATCGCTTGGCCACCTTCAGTATTTTGCCTTTGTCATTACTGTAGTGCGGTCTCAGAATTGGTATATTTAAGTAGGGGGGGTGTAGGGGACAAAGCCCCCCACATTAGAAATAGTTTGTGGTGTGTGTGTGTGTTTGTGTGTTTCTCGGAACAGCGATTTCTTTGCCCTGGGTTTTACTCCCCCTACTCACCACAGTGGGCCTAAAAAGGGGGTGGGGGGGTTACTATGTCCTTGTGGACCTTTGGTATACTGAAAATGTTCGGTATAACAGTTGTTTTCTGTTTAAGAAATCCATATATTTATGGGTTGATATGATTTTCTAGTAAAAATTCTTCCAGATAAGAGTCCAATCTTTGATGAGAAATAGTTATCCCATTCTTAGAGATGAAGGAATAAGTGTTCAAGTCATATAACAACTTAGTCATTTCATTTTTATAAACCTCTGTTCTAAAAATTACTACCCCCCCACCCTTATTGGGTCTCATTACCCTGACATCTTTGGTGTTTTAATAATATCTACAATTTCCTTTTCTTTCCTGCTTAAATTATACTCCCTTTTCCTTTCTTTTGCAAACATTTTATACATATCCTCAGTGATAAGTTTTTAAAATATAATAGGCCCATTGTGGCAGGTAGGGGGAGTAAAACCCACCCTATGGCAGTCTTAGTGGATAAATGGACCAAAGAAATAGTCCAAAAAACACCCCACTTGTTGAAGTACTTGTGGGATTTTCTGGGTAAGCTGAAGAAAGAGTTGTGGAAGGAAGGACTTATTTTCCTAACTATTGACGTGACTGATTTGTTCACTAGTATCCCTAAGGTTGAGGGGTTGGAATACTTTTATCAAATGTTAGAGCAGGATTCATCACTTTCTGAGGGCAACATTAAACTGGTGGTGGAAATTATGAACTTAATCCTTGACAATAACTTCTTCCACTTTGAAGGTTAATTTTATCAGCAAACCAGAGTAGCAGCAATGGGGGCAGCTTGTGCCATCACCTTTGCCAACATTGTTATGTTGGGGTGGGAGTGGGAGCATGTATTCCCCAGCCCTTTCTCCAGATTTTTTACACCTCTATGTAAAATACCTGGACAATGTCTTCATTTTGTGGGACGGGACAGTTGAACAAATAGAAGAGCTCATGAGGTATCTGAATGGGTGTTGCAGGTATTTTGGGTTCACCCATTCATAGGACCTGGGGACTATTAGTTATCTTGATGTAAGTATATCAAAACATGAAGGTGAGTTTAAATCAAACATTTTCAGAAAACCGACTTTCTGTAATGCATATTGGTATTACATTAGTAATCACCTACATTACCAGAAGAGAAGCCTAGTAAAAGGGCAGGCTGTAAGAGTGGCCAGAATGACATCCCAGTTAGAAGAGGTGGAAAATGAATTTGACATCCTAAGGAAAATGTTTTTGGAGAGAGGGTACGCCTGCTCAATGCTTGATAGAATCTTAAGTGAAGTTAGAGAAGGATGGGGGACTAAATACCCACCTCTGCTGGGAAGAGATGTGGTGAAAGAAGAAAAGAATGATGGAGAGAAGGCATCTGAAAAGGCACTAGCATTGGAGGACAATGAATACTCGCAGGAAATTAGGAAAATTGCGGAGAGGAACTGCAGTATTTTCAGGGTTCAGAAGGAAGTTAATGAGATCTTAGGGATGGACCCCATTTTGTGTATAAAACCAGGAGGAAGTTTAAGCAAATTTTGGAGAATGGAAAGGGAAAAGAAAAGGGAATAAGGGGGAATAAGGGGACACTCCCATGTGGAAGCTGCACACAATGTAATTACATTTGTAAAGAAAAATCATTCACTTTGGAAAACATTTTCAAAACAAGGTGACTTTTATAAATGGAAATTGCAACTAACAAGCTGGTACACTTAGCCACGTGTGAGGGCTGTAAAGGATTTTATGTGGGTAAGACTGAGTGAGCATTAAGGTCTAATATACAAGCACCTATACGAAATTAAATATATGAGCACCTATACGAAATTAAATATACGAGCACCTATACGAAATTAAATATACGAGCACCTATACGAAATTAAATATACGAGCACCTATACAAAATTAAATATATGAGCACCTATACAAAATTAAATATATGAGCACCTATACGAAATTAAACATACGAGCACCCATACGAAATTAAATATATGAGCACCTATACGAAATTAAATATATGAGCACCTACATGAAATTAAATATGCGAACACCTATACAAAATTAAATATATGAGCACCTATACGAAATCAAATATATGAGCACCTATACGAAATTAAGGAGGAGGCAATGAATGCATTGTATAAACACTGGTAAGTCTGTCCTAATTTAAAAAAATTTAATTTTGGTATTTTGGAAAAAATCACAATCAACCCTGGGGGGGGGTGATTGGCAGAGACCGCTGGTTAAAAGAGAGTTAATTTGGCAGTTAAAATTAAATGCCACATCACCCCCCCCCCGGGGCTTAATGAACAGGTATCTATTGGACCTGTATTGAAAGAGAAAGCTGACATCTTAAGGTGAATTTGTGTTGGCGCCTTTAAATATTAATGTGTTTTAATGAGCAGGAAATTAAGTAAATTATCCAGTTGTTTTGTATAAAAGGGTGATTGTATATGATGACTTTTATCTGCCGAAGTATCCTTGAGACATGAAAGCGCTTACGTGATACTGTTTATAATAAATGTTATTACTTTTCGGCACAGGACTTCAGTCTTTTCTACTATTTTTCAGATTTCTGTTTGGCCATTTTCTGGTTTTCTCAAAATAGTAACTAAAGATTGGTGATCAGTTTCAATCTGGATAGGTTTACCATAAATATAATCATGGAACTTTGAACATGCAGACACAATTGCCAAAAGCTCTTTCTCAATCTGGGTATATTGCTTCTCAGCCTGGATAAGAGTTCTCGATGCATAGGCTACTGGTCTCTACTCTCTTGAAGAATGACTGCACCTAGACCAAACTTAGAAGCATCAAAGGAAAGAGTAACTGGTTTGAGAACATCATAGTAGCTGAAAGTTGGTGGGTTGTCAATTTTCTGCTTCGTGACATCAAATACTCTCTGGTGCTGTTCTGACGATGACCAAATTACATCTTTGCATGTCAGCTCTAGTAATGGTGCGGAAAGTTGGCTTGCCTAGATAATTGACCATGCCAAACAAATTGTAGGTCTTGAACATTGTTTAGAGCTGGCATCTCAAGAACTGCTGTTTGCTTTGAAGGATCTGGTGATAAACCTGAACTGGTAAACAACTGATCAATATTAGTGACTTCTCACGGCCTACATTTGCACCTCTGAGGATTCAGCTTAACATTCACTTCACTTTCTCTTTCCAGAACTTTCTTGAGGTTTCTGTCATACTTGATTTCACCATTGCCTCCTACTAGAATATCATCTACAGTAATAGCACAGGGATAGCCTGAAAAAATTGCTCCTTTGCACACTGAAAGACTTCACTGGCAGAATTTATCCCAAGTGGCATTCTCAGAAATCTCTATCTTCCAAATGGCATACTGAATGTGGTTAGCAATAAAGATTTTCAGTCAAGCAAAATTTGCCAAAATGAATCCCCTGCATCTAAGACAGAAAAAACAGTGGTGTCTGGCATGAGGGCAGCTTCCTCTTTGACTGTACACATTGGATGATTAGGTCTTTTAAACTTTTTGCATAAATACATATTCTGATATTGTCTGAGCTTTTCTTGTGAAATGGCAGTGAAGTTTTTAACTAGATTGTTTAATGAAATCTTGGAAAGTGAGAGGATGCCTGAGGAGTGAAGAAAAAGTGTTTTGATACCAATTGTTAAGAATAAGGGTGATGTACAGAGTTGTAGTAACTACAGAGGGTTAAACTGATCAGTCACAGCATGAAGTTATGGGAAAGAGTAGTGGAAACTAGGTTAAGGAGGGAGGTGATGATTAGTGATCTGCAGTGTGGTTTCATGCCAGGAAAGAGCACTACAGATGTTCTTGTTTTCTCTGAGAGTGTTGATGGAAAAGTACAGAGAAGGTCAGAAGGAGTTGCATTGTGTCTTTGTGGACTTAGAAAAAGCATATCACAGGGTTCCTAGAGAGGAGTTGTGGTATTGTATGAGGAAGTCAGGAGTGTCAGAGAAGTATGTAAGAGTGGTACAGGATTTGTATGAGGGTAGTGTGACAGAGGTGAGGTCTACAGTGGGAGTGACGGATGCGTTTAAGGTGGAGGTGGGATTATATCAAGGATCAGCTCTGAACCCTTTCTTATTTGCAATGGTGATGGACAGGTTGACAGACGAGATCAGACAGGAGTCCCCGTGGACTATGATGTTTGCAGATGATATTGTGATCTGTAGTGAGAGTAGGGAACAAGTGGCGGAGACCCTGGAGAGGTGGAGATATGCTCTAGAGAGAAGAGGAATGAAGGTCAGCAGGACTAAGACAGAATATATGTGTGTGAATGAGAGGAAGGATAGAGGAATGGTGAGGATGCAGGGAGTAGAGGTGGTGAAGGTGAATGAGTTTAAGTACTTGGGATCAACACTTCAGAGTAATGGTGAGTGTGGAAGAGAGGTAAAGAAGAGAGTACAGGCAGGATGCAGTGGGTGGAGAAGAGTGTCAGGAGTGATTTGTGACAGATGAGTACCAGTAAGAGTGAAAGAGAAGGTCTACAAATGGGTAGTGAGACCAGCTATGTTATATGGGTTGGAGACAGTGGCATTGACAAAAAGGCAGGAGTCAGAGCTTGACGTGTCAGAGTTGAAGATGTTAAGATTTGCAGTGGGTGTGACGAGGATGGACAGGATTAGGAATAAGTATATTAGAGGGTCAGCCCAGGTTGGAAGGTTTGGAGACAAAGCCAGAGAGGCAAGATTACATTGGTTTGGATATGTGCTGAGGAGGGATACA
This sequence comes from Protopterus annectens, assembly GCF_019279795.1. NCBI lineage: Eukaryota > Metazoa > Chordata > Ceratodontiformes > Protopteridae > Protopterus > Protopterus annectens. Next base: position 348,638,783 of record NC_056743.1, read on the forward strand.
GAGTATATTCTGAAAAAGATGCTAAGGATGAAGCTGCCAGGTAACAGGAAAAGAGGGAGGCCTAAGATAAGGTTTATGGATGTGGTGAGAAACGACATGCAGGTGGTTGGTGTGAAAAGCAAGATGCAGAAGACAGTAAGAAATGGAAACAGTTGATCTGCTGTGGTGACCCCTAATGGGAGCAGCCGAAAGAAGAAGAAGAAGTCTGAACTTTTCTTATGAGCTACTACCATGTGGAGGATACCAATTCAGTAGGTTCTTCTACAGGACAAATTACTCATAGCTGTACCATTTTGTCTAGCTTGACTTTGACTCTCTTCTGGATAGCGTCTGGAAATTTCCGTGCTGTTCTGATAACTAGGCTGACCTCTGCATCTAACTTTGCAGAGTATACAACTGGCAGTTTGCCTAGTTTGTCTTCAGAAATATCAGTGTACTCAGAAATAGTTTGGGTGAAATTTAAGCTGTTGTCATGCAGGCTTACATGCTGAACTTCTTTATTAAGTGAAAGCAGTGCCATTTTCAAGCTGTCTCTGAGGCCTAATAATGACTTCAAGTGTCTCTTGACTACGAAAAATTGCAAGTCATGGCTGTTCCCAGCAGAGTAACATGAAAGCACTACTGAGCCTTCAGTTTGAATCTCTTTACCACCATAAGCAACAAGCTTTGCACACATTTTTCAAATCAAGTTGTTCTGTAACTTTCATTCTAGCAAATGTTTCTGCTGACATAACATTTCACTTTGAGCCGGTATCTACTTTAAGCTCTATGGGACTCCCATTAAGCCAAACAGTACAAAATATCTCATTATTTGCCCACAAATCTACTGCATTAACTGTTTCACCAAGCACAGGTACACCATCAACAGAAAAAGTAGGGCCGCAGCTTTCTAATTGATCAAGTGCCTTTTGGAATGGCCTCTTTTAATAAAAGAATGTGCCTTGTTTGATTTAAAAAACCTTTTGAAATGATTCCACTTATTGCAAGAATGACATTGCTGACCAAAAGCTAAGCATGTTTCTCTTTTGGGTTTGTGATTTCCACCACAATTATGACAACTGACTATGAAGCTAGGCGGTGGCACAAGTTTTAACTTTGCTGCCTCACCCTTATGCTTCGCTAAGCGTGCTCTGGACTTTGATGGAAAGACTGGGTTTCCCGGGATTTTTACAGGACCTGCAGTAGCTGCTATGGCTTGGGCCTATTTCTTTTAGCCACATGCTGCATCCAATGAACATGAGCTTTGTCACTATGCTTTCCACAGTTATTCTCATTTGTGAGCATACTTGAGTGTTTTTCTGTAAGCATGTATATCTGACAAATCTTATTGGCCTTATTAAATATTAAATCACTGTCTCAAAGCAAAATTAAGCAGAATAAATGCCTTTATAAGTGTGTCTTTATCAGAAAATGCAACCTGTATGAAAACATTGTATTCCTGCTCAAACACACTCTAATTTTCTGGAATATTGTTATCAAACACAAGCAGTGCGGGTCTGCAAAATCCTTCTGCCATGGCCACAGATTATAGTAAAACACAATGCAAAATAGCCCTTGTAATTATATACAAACATGCACACACACCAGGTATGTGTAATAATATTCAAATGCACAATAAACTCTCTGAAATACTGTAGTCTGTGAAATATACTTTGAAATATCTTTACTTTGTGAAATATGCTTTGAAATAACTTTACTTTGTGAAATAACTGCACTGTAATACTTCACACACTTGCAAACACTTTGCACCCTTCGGATATTTTGAATTGCTTTACTTAATACAATAAAGTATCACATAGTGAAAAATATGGTAATTTTCCCCTTTTTGTACATTTTATGTGATTCGGATATTGTTTCAAACATTTTTGTAATTATTTCAAATATTTTTATCAATATGTCACAGTTTCGGACATTTCGTTTAATAAGACATTTGTTTTGAGCATTCTGAGTGCTTCATTTTATATTTGTAACAAAAGAAATAATTTAAGCAAGCTTTAGTACCTGGAATGTTTTCTGACCTGTTTTGTGAGTTGTTTGAGAAGTTGGGATGACCCACTCCTGTATATTCCTCCAACTGTAACTGGTTGCCTCATGGCTGTAACTCTGGATCCCATTCTGGCACCATGCCACTCTTCCTATGTGCATTAAGAAGACTGAGACTTGGGTGTTCATTTTAGTAGTTTATTGTATACAAATACATCAGGATGCATGGCAGGAACATTAAACTTAAATGATCTAACTAACTAACTGACTGACTACATACCTGCATGCTCACACTCTGGCTGCTCACTCAAAATGGCACTCTTGCTTGCACATGCTCAGTACTTATATGTATGTGCTTACTCACTGGAAATCTTCTTAAAGGTATATCGCACACTCTGATTTACAGGACAGAGCCCTGTGGGACACCATAACTGTAACCAAGGATTTCACCTGTCCAATTACTGTATGATACTTGCCATGTCCTGTTTGTAAGCCATGCAGCTATCCATCTTAATAAGAGTACATCAATACATAGTTGTACTAATTTATTGATCAGTGTTTTATTTTATTTATTTATTTATTTGTTTTGTTGACCGGGGAAGTCCACTGGGCCAAGAAGAGCCCGTTTTCAGTGGAGACCAGGGAGAAAAGCTCCACAATAATTGCAAGCTACATTTCACATGTTACAAAAGGACATAGTTCATACAGCTAATTAAGCATTTACAGATAAGCTCCATGATATTTCCAATTGGCTTGTCACAATGTTACAAAAATGAAAAAACATAATTCAGTACAGAAATTTCAACATTTACATAAAGTGAATATTTTGTTATAAACTCAATTGTAGGTTTAACATTTCAAAATATATAGCTACTAGCCATTAGTAGGTTAGGAAAATATTATGCATGGAGAGGGTAATAGTATATTTGAGATTGGAGAATATAGTACAATAGATATTAGAGAGAAAATTAGTCTTTAGTAGGGGAGAGGTTGTTTTGGGTGGGATGAAGTAATAGTAGAGGTAATTGGATGAGTCAGTGCAAGGTGGAATGAGAGGGGGAGGGGTTTAAGTTGGAGAGTGGCAAGGGCACTCCCATTTGGAAGAAAGATGAGAGAGTAGCTGAGATTATAAATTTGTATGGCTAGGTAGGTTGCGTAGATGTGTGGGGAGAGAGTTCCACTGTTTAGTTAAGGGCTGGGACAGCAGTAGATGGCCAGGAGGTCTTGCAGGTTTGTGGACCTGAAGGAGATTTTGTTTTTTGGATCTGAGTGAGCGGTTGGGAATGTAAGGTTTTAAGGAAGTAGTGAGAGCTGGGCAGTTGGCAGGTTTAAAGATGAGCTTGTGGGCAATGGTGAGTTGTAGGTAACTGAGGTAGTTGAGCAGTTCAAACCAGTTGAGGGTGAGGAGGGAGTGGCAGTGGTGGGATGAGTTTTTTGAATTGGTTGCAAATTTGGAGATCTTATGGCAGCAGGATTCAAGTTTGGACCGAAGGCCAAGATGGAGATTTGGTAAAAAAAGGGGCACCACACATAAGGGAGGGGAGTAGGAAGGTGGATGCAAGAGTTTGAGAGGTAGAGGGGCTTATGAAGCAGTTGTGCCTGTAGAGGAGACCTAACTTTTGGTGAGTTTCTTGATTGTGGAGTGGATGTGGGTGTCAAATTTTAGTTATTCATCAATAATGATGACAAGAAGCTTGGTGTTGGGAACAATTTCAAGGAGGGTGCTGTTTTGGCTCTGTATGGCGAATGTGGATTTGTCAATGGAGTTTTTGGTAGGGGAAAAACATTAGCTTGGTTTTATTTGCATTTAGTGCCAGATGGTTAGACTGCGTCCAGGTTTCTGTTTTGGAGAAGGCTAGTTGGGTTTTTGCTAGGAGCTCAGAGGGGAGAAGGCTGAGCAGATGATTGTTGAGTCATCTGCATATTGGATGATAGATGAGTCTGGGATGGATTAGTGAAAGTTGTTAATGAATAGGGTGAAGAAAAGAGGGCCAAGAACAGAACCTTGTGGGACACCTGTGGATGTGGGAAGGAAGGGGGAGGTTGAAGTTTTCCATTGGACAGCTTATTGGTGGTTTGACAATTAGCTGGAAAACCAGGCAATGGTGGTGGGAAAGAGGTGTAGGGTGGAGAGTTGGAATATAAGTAGGGTGTGTGAGATGGTGTCAAAGGCATTTGACAGATCTAGGAATAGTGTGGATACAAACTTGCCTGAGATGCGTTTGAGGTTTATGGTTTCAAGAAAGGAAAGAAGGGCAGTCATGGTGCTGTGGCCAGGGCGGAAGTCATGTTGTGTAGGGGAGAGGAGATTGTTTAGTGTTAGGTGTGCCATGAGTTGTGCTTGTATTGTTTTCTTTAGTATTTCAGAAAGAGGGGAAATGATGGCAATAGGCCTGAAGTTGGTGGTATTAGTATTTTTGCCACCTTTGTGGAGGGGAATGATGTAAGCATGGCACCAGAAAGAAGGGACATATGATTATTGTATGGATCTATTTATAAGAATAGAGATGGTATAGACAATACTGTCTGCAGATTGTTTGAGGAAGGTGGTGGAAGGTTGTTGGGTGCATTGTGGCAAGGTTTGAGTTTGAGGAGAAGTCTTTTTATAGTGCTTGTGGGGATGAGGCAGAAGTATGTGGAGGAAGGTTGATGATTGGGGTGGTGGTTGGGACAGGAGGGGGTGGTAGTGGAGGAGGGGGGGGTGGGAAGGAGGCTGATAGTTTAGCTATGCAGTCTATGAAGAATGAGTTGAACTGGCTGGCTGTTTCAAAGTTGGAGAGGTTGGGGTCTGGGCAGGGTTTTTTTTTTTGTTGCCAGGATGCAGCATGGATGTCCCAGAATCTTTTGGGATTTGTTCAGTGCAATGACTGGAGTTTGGAGTAGTGAGCTTTGCGGTCTTTAATTCTTAGTTTTTTGCGGAGTTTCATAGTTGCTTATACTCTAGGAGGGTGTTACGTTTTTATGTTTTTGATAGTTTCCATTTTTTGTCCTCTTGGTGCAAGGCTAGTTTAGTATCCTTTGAAAACCATGGGCAGGGATTGGTTTTGATGCGGTCGGTTCGTGGGGGCTTGCTGATTGACAAGGGTTAGGAATGGGTGGTTAAAGTAGGAAACAGCATCATATAGTAGAAGGATTTTTATAGGGGACCAGTCAGTATGCTATATTGGAGGAGAACCAGGACAGGATGTTTTCAAGAGTTTTTGATATTATCACCAGGGGGAATATAGAGGGCAGCGATACATATGGACTTGTAGTTGTTTATTTTTAATAAACCTATTGTAATTTCAGCATTGGCGAAGGTTGGTATTTTATTGGAGTAGGGAGTTATGCTATGGGAGGTGTGGTAGATTATTGCTACTCCATCTCCTTTTTTGTGGGCTCTGTCATTGCAAATGATTTGGAAACCTGGTTGTAGGATTTTGTTATGTTTTATATAGGTTTGCAGCCAGGTTTCAGAAATGGAGGTAATATCGGGATGGTTATGGGAGAGCCAGGCATGGATGTTAGGGATTTTGTTTTTTAGGCTTTGTACATTAAGTGTTGTAAGGCGAATGGCTTCGAGTTTGTGGGTTGAGTGGAGGGTTTGGGGAGATTGATGTTAGAGATGGGTCTGGGGTTGGGGTGGATGTCACCGGCTAGTGAGAGAGAGAGATGTGGTGGAGTAGAAGAGTGAGGCAGTGTGTTGGGCAAGGGTAGCTTGGGTTGTGTGAGAGTACTGATTTTCTGGTACCACATTTAAGAGGGGAGTACAGGGGGGGTTCGGTTGGGAGCAGTTTTGGTTTGAAGAAATAGATTGGGTTAGAGGTAAAGAGTTCATGTGAGATTGATGATTAGGATGGGAAGTGAGGTTGATGATAAGATGTAGTGGAGTGTGTGTGAGAGTTATGACAAGGGTTGGGATGAAGTGTGAGATAGGTAAGAGAAGAGAGAGATTAGTAGGGCAAATGGGGTTATAGGGAGAGATGTTATGTAGAGCATTGTAGGGGGTGGATGTTTGGGGTGATGTAGATCTACAGGTGGGTGGGGTTAGGCTTAGGTGTGCTGTGATTGGAGAGGTGTTGGGTGGGAAGGAGTCAGGGATGTATAAAAGTAGTAGTGGGGACAGAGTAGGGGAGCGGAGTGAGCCTGAAGGGTGAACGAAGTGGGTTACACCTTCAGGAAGGAGCAGCAGTCACCAAACAGAAAACAATCAGTGAGAAGGCAACTACAGAAATAGGGCAGCCTATCATTTTGGTTTGAATGTTACCTTTCTGTTTGTTTTTATTATTTATGCACCAATGAGGAGCTGCAGATCATTGACCCAGGGGTTTTAGAAAGTGACATGCAGTAAATTATGACTCAGTAGAGTACTAATTAAAAAATAATGGAATATGGTGTAAGCGAGTACACTATTGGGGATTCCTATGAAGCAAGGGCAGAAAAGCTAAGTCAAAAGAAGGTGCCTTTCTATATTAGGTTTTTTGATTCAATATGTAAGTACAATCATAACTACAAATGGTACTTACAGTTGTACATACTACTGACGGATGCCCGTGGGACAGACAGAAACAGAGTGTAGTCAGGCAGAGGTTTTTAGTATTTAAAGATGGTGCCAAAGCTCAGTGGAGGAATAAGTAAACTCTCAAGAGGAAGAGGAAGGGAATAGACAGGATTGACAGGGTTGGGAAGCTTACAAGATTATGTTAGGAGACCAAGAGAGGGGGGGGGCTAAGAGCCAGGGCTTGGAGACTTGGAGAAAGTGGTGAGAAAATATGTTTGACAGGGCTAGGAAACTTACACTAGAATTATGTTAGGAGAACAAGAAGGGGGGTGGCTATGGATCAGGACTTGGAGAAAGCTGTGAGAAGAGAAAAACAATCAACCAGCTTCCCCAGGTCAGTACCTAAAGGTGTCTGTTTATCTGTGTGAATTCAAAAGCAGATTTAGTAGAGCATCAGAGAAGTAGAATATAAAATAAATGTAAAGCTTTGGGAAACTGTATATATTTGTTACAATAAATGGGAGAATAAAATATAAGAATATAAAATAAATGTAAAGCTTTGGGAAACTGTATAAATTTGTTATAATAAACAGGAGAATAAAATATAAGAATATAAAAGAAATGTGATATACAAGATAAATAAAATATAAGAATATTAAATAATGTGATACTCCTGCTGATAAATGCAAAGCTTTGGAAAAATGTATCCATTTGTTACAGTAAATGGGAGGGAAAAGGGGGGGGGGTCCAGTAGTGTGTACAGCAGAAGAATCAGCATGAGTATCCCATGGAGAAGATTATAATAGATCCAGTAGTGTGCACAGCAGAAGAATCAGCATGAGTATCCCAGGGAGAAGATTATAATAAACCTACACTGCTGGGGTTGGTCCAGTAGTGTGCATAGCAGACGAATCAGCAGGAGTATCACAGGGAGAAGATTATAATAGACCTAAACTGCTGCACTGCTGGGGGTCCAGTAGTGTGCACAGCAGAAGAATCAGCATGAGTATCCCAGGGAGAAGATTATAATAGACCTACACTGCTGGGGTTGGTCCAGTAGTGTGCACAGCAGACGAATCAGCAGGAGTATCACAGGATCAAGATTATAATAGACCTAAACTGCTGGGGGGAGGGGTCCAGTAGTGTGCACAGCAGAAGAAACAGCAGGAGTACCACAGGGAGAAGATTATAATAGACCTACACTGCTGGGGGGGTCCAGTAGTGTGCACAGCAGAAGAATCAGTAGGAGTATCACAGGGAGAAGATTATAATAGACCTACACTGCTGGGGGGGTTAGTCTAGTAGTGTGCACAGCAGAAGAATCAGTAGGAGTATCACAGGGAGAAGATTATAATAGACCTACACTGCTGGGGGGGGTCCAGTAGTGTGCACAGCAGAAGAATCAGTAGGAGTATCACAGAGAGAAGATTATAATAGACCTACAATGCTGGGGGGGGGGTTGGTCCAGTAGTGTGCACAGAAGAAGAATCAGTAGGAGTATCACAGAGAGAAGATTATAATAGACCTACACTGCTGGGGGGTTGGTCCAGTAGTGTACACAGAAGAATCAGTAGGAGTATCACAGAGAGAAGATTATAATAGACCTACACTGCTGGGGGGTGTCCAGTAGTGTGCACAGCAGAAGAATCAGTAGGAGTATCACAGAGAGAAGATTATAACAGACCTACAATGCTGGGGGGTTGGTCCAGTAGTGTGCACAGCAGAAGAATCAGTAGGAGTATCACAGAGAGAAGATTATAATAGACTTACACTGCTCACAGTCTGTTGATAAAAGCAGAACTTGCAGTGGCTTTTACTGGTTTGTACAGGGTTCCACTCTCTGTGTTCTTGTATGCAGGTAGTTGCTTCAAGTTTTTTTTGTTGTTGTTGGACCTTTAAATGTGTTTAAGGGAACTGCTCACAGTCTGTTGATAAAAGTAGAACTTGCAGTGGCATTTACTGGTTTGTACAGGATTCCACTCTCCATGTTCTTGTATGCAGGCAGTTGCTTCAGGTTTTTTTTTTTTTGGTGGACCTTTGAATGTGTTGGAACTGCTCACAGTCTGTTGAAAAAAGTAGAACTTGCAGTGGCATTTACTGGTTTGTACAGGATTCCACTCTCCATGTTCTTGTATGCAGGAAGTTGCTTCACGTTTTTTTTTTTTTAGACCTTTGAATGTGTTTAAGGGAAGTTGTGCACACTACTGAGGGATGCCCATGAGAAGTTCCAATTTATCCAATTCTGATAATACCTATTAGCTTCTCCATTATTTTTCCATGACATGAAAGTAGACTTAAGGGTCTGTATGACTCTGGGTTTGTCCTACTCCCCCTTTCCCTTAAAGACAGATTTAATAAGTGCATGTCTCCAATCTTGAGGAATCTCCCCATATTTATATGACCAAGTGAATAATAGATATAATGGTATTTAAGTTCTTGCTGAAGTGTTATCAGGTCATTGTTACTAATTCTGTCTCCTCCGTGTACTTTGTTTGGATCCAATCTATGCAGTTCTTCTTCAGTATAATCTAATTTGATTCCAGTATCTGGTGTTACCCGGATGTCATTAGGACAACGTATCAACCCTTTTGTGGAGCAAAATTGTTTTGCCTAAGATTTTGTAAATATATCTATAATATGTTGTGTCAGAGAATACATTTTAGAATCTGCACACAGTTTATCAGTTTGTATGTCTTTACTCCTTCCACTTCTTATGTATCTATAAAAAAGGTTTCCTATGATGTTCAATATCTTTATATGCATTTTCTTCAAATTTTTCTTGATCTTGCCTCACACTACAAATGAAAAAAACAATAGTTTGCCAGGTAAAGCACCCTCTACGAAAAGAACACAAAAACAGCAAAATCAGAGGTGTGCACCATATGCTGTATGGACAGGATTCTGTCCAAGTATCCAAGCAAACGAGTGAGCAAAATCACAGTCCAAAAAAATAGAAATAAGTTAAAATCCAATGTTTAATAACAAATCCATACAAACAAGGAAAACTGCAGTGGTAAGTGCTTTCACGTTGTACCCAACGCTTCATCAGACATCAAAAGCTCAGTGGAGGAATAAGTAAACTCTCAAGAGGAAGAGGAAGGGAATAGACAGGATTGACAGGGTTGGGAAGCTTACAAGATTATGTTAGGTGACCAAGAGAAGGGGGGGGGGCTAAGAGCCAGGGCTTGGAGACTTGGAGAAAGTGGTGAGAAAACATGTTTGACAGGGCTAGGAAACTTACACTAGAATTATGTTAGGAGAACAAGAAGGGGGGTGGCTATGGACCAGGACTTGGAGAAAGCTGTGAGAAGAGAAAAACAATCAACCAGCTTCCCCAGGTCAGTACCTAAAGGTGTCTGTTTATCTGTGTGAATTCAAAAGCAGATTTAGTAGAGCATCAGAGAAGTAGAATATAAAATAAATGTAAAGCTTTGGGAAACTGTATATATTTGTTACAATAAATGGGAGAATAAAATATAAGAATATAAAATAAATGTAAAGCTTTGGGAAACTGTATAAATTTGTTATAATAAACAGGAGAATAAAATATAAGAATATAAAAGAAATGTGATATACAAGATAAATAAAATATAAGAATATTAAATAATGTGATACTCCTGCTGATAAATGCAAAGCTTTGGAAAAATGTATCCATTTGTTACAGTAAATGGGAGGGAAAAGGGGGGGGGGTCCAGTAGTGTGTACAGCAGAAGAATCAGCATGAGTATCCCATGGAGAAGATTATAATAGACCTACACTGCTGGGGGGGTTGGTCCAGTAGTGTGCATAGCAGACGAATCAGTAGGAGTATCACAGGGAGAAGATTATAATAGACCTACACTGCTGGGGGGGTCCAGTAGTGTGCACAGCAGAAGAATCAGCATGAGTATCCCAGGGAGAAGATTATAATAGACCTACACTGCTGGGGGGGGGGGTTGGTCCAGTAGTGTGCATAGCAGACGAATCAGCAGGAGTATCACAGGGAGAAGATTATAATAGACCTAAACTGCTGGGGGGAGGGGTCCAGTAGTGTGCACAGCAGAAGAAACAGCAGGAGTATCACAGGGAGAAGATTATAATAGACCTACACTGCTGGGGGGGTCCAGTAGTGTGCACAGCAGAAGAATCAGTAGGAGTATCACAGGGAGAAGATTATAATAGACCTACACTGCTGGGGGGGTTAGTCTAGTAGTGTGCACAGCAGAAGAATCAGCAGGAGTATCACAGGGAGAAGATTATAATAGACCTAAACTGCTGGGGGGAGGGGTCCAGTAGTGTGCACAGCAGAAGAATCAGTAGGAGTATCACAGGGAGAAGATTATAATAGACCTACACTGCTGGGGGGGTCCAGTAGTGTGCACAGCAGAAGAATCAGTAGGAGTATCACAGGGAGAAGATTATAATAGACCTACACTGCTGGGGGGGTCCAGTAGTGTGCACAGCAGAAGAATCAGTAGGAGTATCACAGAGAGAAGATTATAATAGACCTACAATGCTGGGCGGGGGTTGGTCCAGTATTGTGCACAGAAGAAGAATCAGTAGGAGTATCACAGAGAGAAGATTATAATAGACCTACACTGCTGGGGGGTTGGTCCAGTAGTGTACACAGAAGAATCAGTAGGAGTATCACAGAGAGAAGATTATAATAGACCTACACTGCTGGGGGGTTGGTCCAGTAGTGTGCGCAGAAGAATCAGTAGGAGTATCACAGAGAGAAGATTATAACAGACCTACAATGCTGGGGGGTTGGTCCAGTAGTGTGCACAGCAGAAGAATCAGTAGGAGTATCACAGAGAGAAGATTATAATAGACTTACACTGCTCACAGTCTGTTGATAAAAGCAGAACTTGCAGTGGCTTTTACTGGTTTGTACAGGGTTCCACTCTCTGTGTTCTTGTATGCAGGTAGTTGCTTCAAGTTGTTTTTGTTGTTGTTGGACCTTTAAATGTGTTTAAGGGAACTGCTCACAGTCTGTTGATAAAAGTAGAACTTGCAGTGGCATTTACTGGTTTGTACAGGATTCCACTCTCCATGTTCTTGTATGCAGGCAGTTGCTTCAGGTTTTTTTTTTTTTGGTGGACCTTTGAATGTGTTGGAACTGCTCACAGTCTGTTGAAAAAAGTAGAACTTGCAGTGGCATTTACTGGTTTGTACAGGATTCCACTCTCCATGTTCTTGTATGCAGGAAGTTGCTTCACGTTTTTTTTTTTTTTAGACCTTTGAATGTGTTTAAGGGAAGTTGTGCACACTACTGAGGGATGCCCATGAGAAGTTCCAATTTATCCAATTCTGATAATACCTATTAGCTTCTCCATTATTTTTCCATGACATGAAAGTAGACTTAAGGGTCTGTATGACTCTGGGTTTGTCCTACTCCCCCTTTCCCTTAAAGACAGATTTAATAAGTGCATGTCTCCAATCTTGAGGAATCTCCCCATATTTATATGACCAAGTGAATAATAGATATAATGGTATTTAAGTTCTTGCTGAAGTGTTCTCAGGTCATTGTTACTAATTCTGTCTCCTCCGTGTACTTTGTTTGGATCCAATCTATGCAGTTCTTCTTCAGTATAATCTAATTTGATTCCAGTATCTGGTGTTACCCGGATGTCATTAGGACAACGTATCAACCCTTTTGTGGAGCAAAATTGTTTTGCCTAAGATTTTGTAAATATATCTATAATATGTTGTGTCAGAGAATACATTTTAGAATCTGCACACAGTTTATCAGTTTGTATGTCTTTACTCCTTCCACTTCTTATGTATCTATAAAAAAGGTTTCCTATGATGTTCAATATCTTTATATGCATTTTCTTCAAATTTTTCTTGATCTTGCCTCACACTACAAATGAAAAAAACAATAGTTTGCCAGGTAAAGCACCCTCTACGAAAAGAACACAAAAACAGCAAAATCAGAGGTGTGCACCATATGCTGTATGGACAGGATTCTGTCCAAGTATCCAAGCAAACGAGTGAGCAAAATCACAGTCCAAAAAAATAGAAATAAGTTAAAATCCAAGGTTTAATAACAAAACCATACAAACAAGGAAAACTGCAGTGGTAAGCACTTTCACGTTGTACCCAACGCTTCATCAGACATCAAAAGCTCAGTGGAGGAATAAGTAAACTCTCAAGAGGAAGAGGAAGGGAATAGACAGGATTGACAGGGTTGGGAAGCTTACAAGATTATGTTAGGAGACCAAGAGAAGGGGGGGGGGGCTAAGAGCCAGGGCTTGGAGACTTGGAGAAAGTGGTGAGAAAACATGCTTGACAGGGCTAGGAAACTTACACTAGAATTATGTTAGGAGAACAAGAAGGGGGGTGGCTATGGACCAGGACTTGGAGAAAGCTGTGAGAAGAGAAAAACAATCAACCAGCTTCCCCAGGTCAGTACCTAAAGGTGTCTGTTTATCTGTGTGAATTCAAAAGCAGATTTAGTAGAGCATCAGAGAAGTAGAATATAAAATAAATGTAAAGCTTTGGGAAACTGTATATATTTGTTACAATAAATGGGAGAATAAAATATAAGAATATAAAATAAATGTAAAGCTTTGGGAAACTGTATAAATTTGTTATAATAAACAGGAGAATAAAATATAAGAATATAAAAGAAATGTGATATACAAGATAAATAAAATATAAGAATATTAAATAATGTGATACTCCTGCTGATAAATGCAAAGCTTTGGAAAAATGTATCCATTTGTTACAGTAAATGGGAGGGAAAAGGGGGGGGTCCAGTAGTGTGTACAGCAGAAGAATCAGCATGAGTATCCCAGGGAGAAGATTATAATAGACCTACACTGCTGGGGGGGGGGGGGGGTTGGTCCAGTAGTGTGCATAGCAGACGAATCAGTAGGAGTATCACAGGGAGAAGATTATAATAGACCTACACTGCTGGGGGGGTCCAGTAGTGTGCACAGCAAAAGAATCAGCATGAGTATCCCAGGGAGAAGATTATAATAGACCTACACTGCTGGGGGGGGGGGGTTGGTCCAGTAGTGTGCATAGCAGACGAATCAGCAGGAGTATCACAGGGAGAAGATTATAATAGACCTAAACTGCTGGGGGGAGGGGTCCAGTAGTGTGCACAGCAGAAGAAACAGCAGGAGTATCACAGGGAGAAGATTATAATAGACCTAAACTGCTGGGGGGAGGGGTCCAGTAGTGTGCACAGCAGAAGAATCAGTAGGAGTATCACAGGGAGAAGATTATAATACACCTAAACTGCTGGGGGGAGGGGTCCAGTAGTGTGCACAGCAGAAGAAGCAGTAGGAGTAAGACAAGGAGAAGATTAGAATAGAGCAACACTGCTGGGGGGGTCCAGTAGTGTGCACAGCAGAAGAATCAGTAGGAGTATCACAGGAGAAGATTATAATAGACCTACACTGCTGGGGAGGGGTCCAGTAGTGTGCACAGCAGAAGAATCAGTAGGAGTATCACAGAGAGAAGATTATAATAGACCTACACTGCTGGGGAGGGGTCCAGTAGTGTACAGCAGAAGAATCAGTAGGAGTATCACATGGAGAAGATTATAATAGACCTACACTGCTGGGGGGTTGGTCCAGTAGTGTGCGCAGAAGAATCAGTAGGAGTATCACAGAGAGAAGATTATAACAGACCTACAATGCTGGGGGGTTGGTCCAGTAGTATGCACAGCAGAAGAATCAGTAGGAGTATCACATAGAGAAGATTATAATAGACCTACAATGCTGGGTGGGGTTGGTCCAGTAGTGTGCACAGAAGAAGAATCAGTAGGAGTATCACAGAGAGAAGATTATAATAGACCTACACTGCTGGGGGGTTGGTCCAGTAGTGTGCACAGAAGAATCAGTAGGAGTATCACATGGAGAAGATTATAATAGACCTACACTGCTGGGGGGTGGTCCAGTAGTGTGCACAGCAGAAGAATCAGTAGGAGTATCACAGAGAGAAGATTATAACAGACCTACAATGCTGGGGGGTTGGTCCAGTAGTATGCACAGCAGAAGAATCAGTAGGAGTATCACAGAGAGAAGATTATAATAGACTTACACTGCTCACAGTCTGTTGATAAAAGCAGAACTTGCAGTGGCTTTTACTGGTTTGTACAGGGTTCCACTCTCTGTGTTCTTGTATGCAGGTAGTTGCTTCAAGTTTTTTTTTGTTGTTGTTGGACCTTTAAATGTGTTTAAGGGAACTGCTCACAGTCTGTTGATAAAAGTAGAACTTGCAGTGGCATTTACTGGTTTGTACAGGATTCCACTCTCCATGTTCTTGCATGCAGGCAGTTGCTTCAGGTTTTTTTTTTTTTGGTGGACCTTTGAATGTGTTGGAACTGCTCACAGTCTGTTGAAAAAAGTAGAACTTGCAGTGGCATTTACTGGTTTGTACAGGATTCCACTCTCCATGTTCTTGTATGCAGGAAGTTGCTTCACGTTTTTTTTTTTTTAGACCTTTGAATGTGTTTAAGGGAAGTTGTGCACACTACTGAGGGATGCCCATGAGAAGTTCCAATTTATCCAATTCTGATAATACCTATTAGCTTCTCCATTATTTTTCCATGACATGAAAGTAGACTTAAGGGTCTGTATGACTCTGGGTTTGTCCTACTCCCCCTTTCTCTTAAAGACAGATTTAATAAGTGCATGTCTCCAATCTTGAGGAATCTCCCCATATTTATATGACCAAGTGAATAATAGATATAATGGTATTTAAGTTCTTGCTGAAGTGTTCTCAGGTCATTGTTACTAATTCTGTCTCCTCCGTGTACTTTGTTTGGATCCAATATATGCAGTTCTTCTTCAGTATAATCTAATTTGATTCCAGTATCTGGTGTTACCCGGATGTCATTAGGACAACGTATCAACCCTTTTGTGGAGCAAAATTGTTTTGCCTAAGATTTTGTAAATATATCTATAATATGTTGTGTCAGAGAATACATTTTAGAATCTGCACACAGTTTATCAGTTTGTATGTCTTTACTCCTTCCACTTCTTATGTATCTATAAAAAAGGTTTCCTATGATGTTCAATATCTTTATATGCATTTTCTTCAAATTTTTCTTGATCTTGCCTCACACTACAAATGAAAAAACCAATAGTTTGCCAGGTAAAGCACCCTCTACGAAAAGAACACAAAAACAGCAAAATCAGAGGTGTGCACCATATGCTGCATGGACAGGATTCTGTCCAAGTATCCAAGCAAACGAGTGAGCAAAATCACAGTCCAAAAAAATAGAAATAAGTTAAAATCCAAGGTTTAATAACAAAACCATACAAACAAGGAAAACTGCAGTGGTAAGCGCTTTCACGTTGTACCCAACGCTTCATCAGACATCAAAAGCTCAGTGGAGGAATAAGTAAACTCTCAAGAGGAAGAGGAAGGGAATAGACAGGATTGACAGGGTTGGGAAGCTTACAAGATTATGTTAGGAGACCAAGAGAGGGGGGGGCTAAGAGCCAGGGCTTGGAGACTTGGAGAAAGTGGTGAGAAAACATGTTTGACAGGGCTAGGAAACTTACACTAGAATTATGTTAGGAGAACAAGAAGGGGGGTGGCTATGGACCAGGACTTGGAGAAAGCTGTGAGAAGAGAAAAACAATCAACCAGCTTCCCCAGGTCAGTACCTAAAGGTGTCTGTTTATCTGTGTGAATTCAAAAGCAGATTTAGTAGAGCATCAGAGAAGTAGAAT
This sequence comes from Protopterus annectens, assembly GCF_019279795.1. Lineage (NCBI taxonomy): Eukaryota > Metazoa > Chordata > Ceratodontiformes > Protopteridae > Protopterus > Protopterus annectens. The sequence continues at coordinate 348,654,920 of NC_056743.1, forward strand.
ATAAAATAAATGTAAAGCTTTGGGAAACTGTATATATTTGTTACAATAAATGGGAGAATAAAATATAAGAATATAAAATAAATGTAAAACTTTGGGAAACTGTATAAATTTGTTATAATAAACAGGAGAATAAAATATAAGAATATAAAAGAAATGTGATATACAAGATAAATAAAATATAAGAATATTAAATAATGTGATACTCCTGCTGATAAATGCAAAGCTTTGGAAAAATGTATCCATTTGTTACAGTAAATGGGAGGGAAAAGGGGGGGGGGTCCAGTAGTGTGTACAGCAGAAGAATCAGCATGAGTATCCCAGGGAGAAGATTATAATAGACCTACACTGCTGGGGGGGTTGGTCCAGTAGTGTGCATAGCAGACGAATCAGTAGGAGTATCACAGGGAGAAGATTATAGTAGACCTACACTGCTGGGGGGGGGGTCCAGTAGTGTGCACAGCAGAAAAATCAGCATGAGTATCCCAGGGAGAAGATTATAATAGACCTACACTGCTGGGGGGGGGGGGTTGGTCCAGTAGTGTGCATAGCAGACGAATCAGCAGGAGTATCACAGGGAGAAGATTATAATAGACCTAAACTGCTGGGGGGAGGGGTCCAGTAGTGTGCACAGCAGAAGAAACAGCAGGAGTATCACAGGGAGAAGATTATAATAGACCTAAACTGCTGGGGGGAGGGGTCCAGTAGTGTGCACAGCAGAAGAATCAGTAGGAGTATCACAGGGAGAAGATTATAATAGACCAACACTGCTGGGGGGGGGGTTAGTCTAGTAGTATGCACAGCAGAAGAATCAGTAGGAGTATCACAGGGAGAAGATTATAATAGACCAACACTGCTGGGGGGGTTTAGTCTAGTAGTGTGCACAGCAGAAGAATCAGAAGGAGTATCACAGGGAGAAGATTATAATAGACCTAAACTGCTGGGGGGAGGGGTCCAGTAGTGTGCACAGCAGAAGAATCAGTAGGAGTATCACAGGGAGAAGATTATAATAGACCTACACTGCTGGGGGGGTCCAGTAGTGTGCACAGCAGAAGAATCAGTAGGAGTATCACATGGAGAAGATTATAATAGACCTACACTGCTGGGGGGGGTCCAGTAGTGTGCACAGCAGAAGAATCAGTAGGAGTATCACAGAGAGAAGATTATAATAGACCTACAATGCTGGGGGGGGGGTTGGTCCAGTAGTGTGCACAGAAGAAGAATCAGTAGGAGTATCACAGAGAGAAGATTATAATAGACCTACACTGCTGGGGGGTTGGTCCAGTAGTGTACACAGAAGAATCAGTAGGAGTATCACAGAGAGAAGATTATAATAGACCTACACTGCTGGGGGGTTGGTCCAGTAGTGTGCGCAGAAGAATCAGTAGGAGTATCACAGAGAGAAGATTATAACAGACCTACAATGCTGGGGGGTTGGTCCAGTATTGTGCACAGCGGAAGAATCAGTAGGAGTATCACAGAGAGAAGATTATAATAGACTTACACTGCTCACAGTCTGTTGATAAAAGCAGAACTTGCAGTGGCTTTTACTGGTTTGTACAGGGTTCCACTCTCTGTGTTCTTGTATGCAGGTAGTTGCTTCAAGTTTTTTTTTGTTGTTGTTGGACCTTTAAATGTGTTTAAGGGAACTGCTCACAGTCTGTTGATAAAAGTAGAACTTGCAGTGGCATTTACTGGTTTGTACAGGATTCCACTCTCCATGTTCTTGTATGCAGGCAGTTGCTTCAGGTTTTTTTTTTTTTGGTGGACCTTTGAATGTGTTGGAACTGCTCACAGTCTGTTGAAAAAAGTAGAACTTGCAGTGGCATTTACTGGTTTGTACAGGATTCCACTCTCTATGTTCTTGTATGCAGGAAGTTGCTTCAATGCTTTTTTTTAGACCTTTGAATGTGTTTAAGGGAAGTTGTGCACACTACTGAGGGATGCCCATGAGAAGTTCCAATTTATCCAATTCTGATAATACCTATTAGCTTCTCCATTATATTTTCATGACATGAAAGTAGACTTAAGGGTCTGTATGACTCTGGGTTTGTCCTACTCCCCCTTTCCCTTAAAGACAGATTTAATAAGTGCATGTCTCCAATCTTGAGGAATCTCCCCATATTTATATGACCAAGTGAATAATAGATATAATGGTATTTAAGTTCTTGCTGAAGTGTTCTCAGGTCATTGTTACTAATTCTGTCTCCTCCGTGTACTTTGTTTGGATCCAATCTATGCAGTTCTTCTTCAGTATAATCTAATTTGATTCCAGTATCTGGTGTTACCCGGATGTCATTAGGACAACGTATCAACCCTTTTGTGGAGCAAAATTGTTTTGCCTAAGATTTTGTAAATATATCTATAATATGTTGTGTCAGAGAATACATTTTAGAATCTGCACACAGTTTATCAGTTTGTATGTCTTTACTCCTTCCACTTCTTATGTATCTATAAAAAATATTTCCTATGATGTTCAATATCTTTATATGCATTTTCTTCAAATTTTTCTTGATCTTGCCTCACACTATGCTTAATCTGTTTGTCCAGCTTGTTTATTTCAGTTTTCAAAGGTACAGTTTAACCTCTCTTCCATTTCTTATATTTTTTTCTTTCACCTTAATCAGATATCTTGTTCTTATGGAAATACATCCCACTGATGTTATATGCCTAGATTCTGATGTTAATCTTTTTTTTTTTTACTTTTTGCACTCAAACAATTTCTCTTTCAAAACTTTCCACATTCTATCTGCAGGTTTTCTACTGAACACCTCACTCCAGTAAGTTTTACATACTGACTGTTTTGCTTACATATAATCTGTAATTAACCTTCTGTGCTTTGGTTTAGGTTTCAGTTTGGCAGAATTATCTAGAAACAAATTAACCTTTATAGCCCCATGATCCCTGCACATCAATGGTGGTAATTCTTGACTTGAAGCAACAGCAATTTCCTTAGGAAAACAAACAATCCTCGGGATTCATGAAGCTTGGCGCAAGGACGTTAGCCTTGCGCTGACTGTGTGGCGTAGAGATGGCACAGCAGCACCACATGCATATTAATGAAGGCACGATGCCGTAATGGCCACATGCTTAGGAAATGTGTACGAGTGCAGGGGGTGTGTCCAAGTGCTGCACAGAGGCGTGATCATGTCGGCTGCATACGCGCAACCTAAAATGCTGACTAGTACAGCCTGCCTCTAATAGTAATAACTCCTGTCAGTGTCCGTGGGTACTGAAATGTATGCAAAGCATACAAGACAACTTGTGAACATCACAATAAAAAGTAAACCACAAATGCATGTAGCTGAATATTGAGTCCCTGTCCCTCGAACAAAGATATTTAAAACCCCGTGCCCGTATTCCATTGTAGTGTCGCTAGTTATACCAAGTGGAAGCGAAATGCATCATGTTAGCTCGCTGCCAATTGCCAAGCCTAGTCCAATGGTATGGGTTACCACCTGTCCACATTGTGAGGGACAGTCCCCCTCTAGGCAGGTGTGTCCATACCAAATTCATAATAAATGTGAAATGTCCTGCGATAGTAGGACATAATTATGTCCCATATATTATGAAATAGTCCCATACAGTACGTATGTCCATATATAAAATACCTATATGTTACATGAAACAGAATAAGCAAGTAAACAAAACAGAATAAGCAACTACACTGCTACAATAATAAAAGCTTATAAGTAGACATGAAACTAAAGTACAATCCTTTGTAATGACCATGGGTATGTGTTGGCCTGTAAACTCAGATGTGTACCACGAAAATGTCCCATCCAGGTCATATGAAAAGGTGGCAGCCCTACCAATGGTCAGAGCATTTGCCCAATATCTGCCCATTATTCACGGTCCAAGATGTCCTTGCCAGGACAGCCCATAGATGAACGGGTATTACCCGGGTCTACCTACCATGTCATGAAAGATAAGTATTTGCGAGTACCTATGTGTGTGACGTACATCATGTGGTTGATCTGAAATGTTAGTGCAGACCTCACAACCATATTGGTCCCAGAGATATGTAGTGTATGCAATGTGTTCTGTTGACTGTGCCATGGGCCATAAGCTAGAGAAGGGATGAATGCTGATTGTTGAATATGGGGGTGGGGGGGTGACAGGTAATGTAATATATCGCCAATGAGAGACTGGGTTGGATGCACAATAGGTGAACTGGAAGTCTACGAGGGAGCGGTGTGTGAATCAGGAAGATAACCAAAGAAAAAATATACACATCCGCAGTACAATCCCACAAACGTGAAAATTAAAATGTGCAATACACATGTACAGAAATGTTACCGGCACATACCCACATAATGGTCTGGCCTGAACTGAGCCATCCAACCCCAACACACCTGGATACATAATTGAATACCCATCATCCCCTTCACAGCACATCACCCCCATTCCTGAACATCCACCAAAACCAGCCATACTCGGGCTGCTAGATAGGCGCATACATATCTGCACATAGTGACCTCTATCCATATCTAGTAGGCAGTCTCACCCTAGGCATTCTCAGGATTGCAAACTATGTATTCCTTGCATGTATAACCCTACCTTACAGCCGTAAAGTAAAGGTGGTCATCATTCCCCACAATTTTTGGATATCCCTCATGGGATATGTATCTGTTCTAAACATTAGACTTGGTGTCACGACACAATGTCCAGTCCTGTATACATCTGGACACAAGTTGTATGAGCAGTAGCTGTCCACAAGACTGCTCAGCCTCCAGCTGGTCCTGAAAAACCTACGACCCGGGATTAAACACCTGACCATGATGCATTATCGGGAATATATACCTTACACATTCGCATAGTAGCAGTCAGATATAGGGTGCTTAAGGCGCTGTAAAGCAGACATAAGTAGGGTTACCAGCTGCCCCACCTTGTGAGGGACAGTCCCTTTTTTGTTAGTTGTGTCCAGACCAAATATAATGCAATGGCAAATGTCCTGTGATAGTAGGAAATATGTCCCATATATCATGTAACAGATGCATAAAACAGTTATTTATGTACAATACTCAAAGTTACAAGAAACAGGTGAAGCAAACAAACTGCTACAAGAATAAGTGTTCATTTAGGGAAGTAAGTAAAGCTCTAACCTTTGTAATGACCATGGGTATGTGTTGGCCTGTAAAGTCTGATGTGTGTCCTGAAAATGCTCCGCTTTGCCCATATGAAAAGGTGGCAACCCGAGACGTAAGCGGGTATGCAAGCATGTATGTGCGACGGTAGGTGGCAGTGATTCAATGGTATGGGAAATGTAAATGAGCATGTAGGTGTATATGCATGTGTATGTACAGACCGATGTACACACACACACACACACACACACACACACACACACACACACACACACACACACACATATATATATATATATGTAGATATGAAGAATGAACATGGTCACAATAGAGGAAATCCCCGTAATAGTTAGTGCTGTTATATATCAGGATGGCCATCAGTGAGCACACCTCTGCATCCCCAACCACATGTAGAATGCTAAAAGTGGAACGAACGATCTACCCTTGCTAAGTCTGACTTTCAGCTAGGTACAGGGCAGTCCTGGTCCCCAGTTGGACAAGCCTAAAACTGGAAGACCATATGAACACCCTGTCAATCGAGCACATGTATGTGCCAGGACCATAGGCTGTAGACATCTGAATATCTTCGGAGGGAGTCAACATGCGGCACAAGTCCAGAGCAGTAGGGAATAGGGAATGATGCATGTGTAGTAGTGTGTTTTTCCCAACAGGTAAATGGATGCCTGCTGTGTAAGTGAAGTGATGAGGCGTGTGTTTGGGTAACTATGCACCATGAGTATACATATAAATTAGGCAGAACACCAATAGTGTAGTGGTTAGAGCATCCGCCTAACGAAAAGGCATTCACGGTTCAAGGTCAACAATAGCACATATCATTTTCCTTGTGGAATTAATGTTACTCTGCTGTAAAGCCGACATTTAAACATGTAAAGGTGAATGTGTGTATCGCATGGGACTATTAACCAGATCTTTTCTATCAAAGTGGTATTGTCATAATGTATAAGGCACAAATAAGCATAAATAAGTGACAGTAAACATATGTAATGCACAGTAAGCATAGGCGAGTGTGCCTGCATGGGTGTAAGCAGCTCCCAGCATAGGAAATGTATGTTTGTATGTACAGATGTAATATATATACATATATATATATATATATATATATATATATATATATATATATATATATATATATATATATATATATATATATATATATATATATATATATATATGTATATATATATATATATATATATATACACAACCACACATATTTGTGTATATAGATATATATCTACATACATGAGAAATATATATATATTTATATCTTCTCTATATATATAAAGAATGGACATTTTAACAGTAAAGCATACACAAGGGATGTGAAGGGAATCAAGAGCAATGTTGGTATTGTAAAATGCGTTCAGTGTATGTCATAAAAAGCTGCCCAGGAGTGAGCAGAGCACCGCTACTCACACCACAGGCAGAGTATTACCACTGGGAGTAACATCGTTGAAATGCTAGGTCTACTTTGCACACAAGCGGAATGTAGTCCCATGCTGGGACCTCCAAAAATTGGAAAGCGCAAATGGCTGTATTCCATAACACCAGGAAAGGCAAGTATGTGCAAATATACACGGCGGGAGACCCTGTGAATACATGAGGCAGGACAAAATGTGTGTGTAGGGCCCCAAAAGTTCTGGAGAGGGAAATGTGTAAAGGTGTGTCATGGCTGCGATAACAAGTGGATAATGTATGTTGCATCTCTAAATTTAACAAGGGTGGGGTGAAGGAACTATGGGTATGCAATTATGGATCCAGGCGTACCAGGGTTGGATGGGCCGGTTCTAATGGACCACCCCGTGGAGGTCAGCTAGGTCGTAATAGGTATATATGCATACTCAGATGCAGACAACCATATATGTTGACGTACAAATTCTGTAACACATGCATTCCATTTGTTAACGTAAATAATAGGAATGTGCCCATACAAACATCGACAGTGCATGGAATAATAGGCTGTACAGAAGAGGGACGGGTCAAATCACACTATCACATTCCAATTACCATCGGCAATCCCTACATGAACATCTAGTGACATCTGTCCGCTATATAACGTGCTACATACCGATGACAAGATAACTGGAGTGTGTCATTGTTATAATAAATAAGGCACTAGTATGCTGGTGAAGCTTATAAACATCATTACGCATGTGTAAGTGCGTATGAGCGGGGAATGTATTGACATACTGATGTATCTATATATATATATATATATATATATATATATATATATATATATATATATATATATATATATATATATATATATATACACACACACATATGCATATATATATATATATATATATATATATATATATATATATATATATATATATAAAACAGCAAGGTATGAATATACATGTATGAATACATATGCATATATGTCTGTATATATTAACGTATGTGTGTGTGTATATATATATATATATATATATATATATATATATATATATATATATGGATTCACTTTATAACCTCGAAATGCTGAAATATCGAATTTCAGTATCTCAAGACTATAAAACCGAATCCACAAAACACTGACAAACAAAAACCGCGAAACCACATAACCGAAAACACCACACACACTACACTAAACATACAACACAACACCCACATCACAACATAAACAAAAAAACAACACACATACACAACTCACACACACAGAAGCAGGGGGGAAGACCCCCTGCACCCCCACACCCCCTACTTATATATACTAACTCCGACATCGCACAAACACAACACAAAAGCTCACTCACACACGCACATTCTCCAATCCCTCACACACACTCTAACTCCCACTCAAAACCCTTACAAAACACTCACTTACCTGACATAACACCTACATCCAAACACAGCACCGAACCAACAAAACACAAACCCGACATTACATGGCAACTCATAACCATGAATTGACATACGTCAAATTCACGATTATGAACGTTAGCTATTTTTAACATTCGACTTTATAGCTTCGAGATACTGAAATTCAACATTTCAGTATTTCGATGTTATAAAGTGAACCCATATATATATATATATATATATATATATATATATATATATATATATATGTATATATATATATATATATATATATATATATATATATATATATATATATGTTACAGTGAAATACACATCTATATGCCTAGGTTATGTTACAGCAGTTATGGTTGACATGTTTAAACCGGGCATATATTGGTGGGAGGTCCACTCAACAAACATCTACTTACCACACACACAGCTAGGCTGGTGAGACATACAGACACGCAATAAAGGTAAATACAACACTGGTTCCCAGACCACTGGCAGGAAACTACCAGTGGGAGAGATCTACAAGGTCTACACTTTAAACATGGATAGCGACGTCCCTTGCGGGACACCAAAAAATATGGTACCTTCAACCAATGGGGAAACACCATTACGACCAGGATGTAGCTGTCCACGGAACAGTAGGTTGTGCAAGCCTGATAACACATGGGTTGACACAACGTATGACATGTGTCCCGATACGGGGAGAGTGGGCAGTGTGTAGGGGTGTGTTCATATCCCACCTGCGTCCACCTGCACCCACAGTAAGGATGAGTGCTGTAGAGTAGTGGCAGGTGGGGGAACTATGGGTATGCGATTATGGGGCTAGGCGTGCATGTGTTGGCTGGCAGACACATATTAGGACCACTTTGTGGGTGTAAGTAATATTCCGATGTGGGTATAGCAGATGCCCATACCTCCCAAACTATAAGAGCACATCTACTGGACAGTCCGTAAACCATTGGGGGAATACATAGGGACCATATCATTGAACTATCCCCGATTACGAATCAGAATCCTAACACAGTCTCAACTAAACCATCCTAGAACTAGTGATATAGTGATATTAGGAGGAAAGGTGGCGGAATACATGTAATGAATAATGACAACATGTAAGAGTCATAAACTGCATGCACCTCAGAAAATGTGTATGAATGTATATGTGCTCTGTGTCCGTCAATGTGTCAGGTTAATAGCACCAACCTTCTAAATGTGTCCCTGAGGTCATTATAAAATGTCCCTGATTCAGTGTTTATTCTTCCCCATTCGTACACCCTCTTATACTCCTTTTAAGTACTTGCTCCCTATTTGTCCTTTCTGATCAGTCAATAAGTAGTTCCCTATATTATTCAGGCATGTCCAAAGGTCAGGTTTGGGTTTACTCCCCAGTCCAGCTGGTGAATCTGGGAATCTTGAGGCAATGTTGCAACTGCCTTATGTACACAGACCACCCTCTCCTCCTCCCAACAAGCTCAAATATATATGAGAGATGCAACTATATAGCCAAACTGGAGGCTGAGCTCTCTCAACCCAGTACTGGCACAGCCAGTCAGGAGGAAAAGGTAACCACACACACCACAAATGCAGTCTCACATAGACCTATCGCATCAGCAAACCAAACACATAAACACACAAAAACATACTCAGAGGCTCTAAACAAAAATCTGCCTAAGCAGCAGAGACGTCCAAAGCAGACATCCAAGCAACCCCTACCACACAACAATACCCACGTAGCACATAGCTCGCAAAGTCAGTGTGCCACACAGTCACAGCTCTTACGGCTAAACAACACACCTAATACACTTGTAATAGGTTACTCTATTGTCAGACACACTGACATCCCACTCACCAGACTGAACAAGGATAAGGTCACTGTAAGCTGCCTGTCGGGTGCCAGGATCTGCCACATAACACATGCACTCAGGTCACTCCAAAGCAAGTACAAATATGATTCGTCATTGTCCATGCTGGTGTGAGTGACCTGAGATGTACCTCCTTGGACTACATGAAAAGAGACATAGAGGAGCTCTCTGATCATGTAGCCCAGGCCGGTATGACCCTGACCTTGAGTAGCATATTGCCCTCACCAAGAATGATGCCACAGTATTAAGACAAAATGACCAATTTTAACAATTGGCTAAAGTATTGGTGTCATTCAAAGGGGATCCAGTGTCTGTCAGCCTGGGATGACATGCTCGACAAGCCACGTTGCTTCGCTAGGGACGGCTTGCACCTGTCACCCCTGGGTTTTTGAATACTGGCAAAGGCTCTTGCTGCCCTGATAGTGCCTTTTTTAGGCAAGGCTCAAAAGTCAAACCCACCTCCATAGACAACACAAAGAAAAAAAACTAAGGGTAATGCTGCTCAACGCCAGAAGTCCAAACCTCAAGATGCACACACTCGAGACTCTCCTCAGTATGGAGAATATTGATATCTGCGCAGTAACAGAAACCTGGTTCAAGGTTCCCAAAAGCACCCCAGCACTACCAGGTTATACTTCATACCATGCTTTTCGGCCCCAAAACTCGAACCGAACCACAAAAGGAGGGGGATTATCCATATTCATCAAAGATACCCACACCTCCAGGTTAGTGGCACTGCACGAAGCATCAGAGACCATCCATGTGCATCTAACAGTGGGCAAAACTGCCTTTCCATTTGTAGCCTGCTACAGACCACCCTCCCAAACACAGGAACCCCACTCGGCTTTCCTGAGAACACTGGAAAATACGAAGGTCTCTCCAAACACCATTATATTGGGTGACTTCAACTACCCAAACATTGATTGGGAAAACTACTAAAGCCCCAACACCCTCACCCAATGATTCCTAGAATTTATAAACTCAAATGCTATGGATCAACTGGTCACCACTCCCACAAGAGGGGAAAACATATTGGACCTGGTCATCACCAACATGGGGTCTCTATGTTCCACACCAGAGGTATACCCCTCATTGGTAAGATCAGACCATAAATTAATCTCACTAGACATCCATATTCCATCCCCACCCCCCACCAAGGAAACCACGGTGAAGACTATTTCAGAAGCAAACTTCACACTTCTCAAAACCGAGGTGGAATCCTTCAAAGCCCCTGGGCCAGTGGAAAATACAGCCCAAAATGCAGAATCCTTTACAAAAGCATTCTATGGACACCTACAGGAATGCATGGAGCATGCTATCCCAAATAAAACCAAGACTCACTCCACCAAAGGCAGGAGACCTGTCTGGTGGACCCCGGCCATAAATAAGCTATACAACAGAAGGAGGAAGCTATTACATGATAGAGCAAAATCCCAAAAAGGGAAGGCATCTCTGATTAGTTCTAGCAAGAAACTACGATCCCTCATAAAATCATCTAAAGCCAGCTTCAAAAGACAAATTGCACAAGACACTAAAGATAATCACAAGGCCTTCTTTAGTTATGTCAGAAACCTGGGAGGCAACTCCCAGATATGCTCCGAGTTAGTCCAAAATGACACAAAATACACTGAACCCACAGACATTGCCAACATCCTGGCAGAAAGGTTCAGTGCAAACTTCTCCCCCCCTTCCCCCCAAGAGAGCAAATGTCTATCCCAAAAGAGTGTAGCCTCCCTAGGATCACAGATGCACAGGTGAGAGCTGCCCTCTCCAAAGCAAAAAACACAGCATCAATGGGACCAGACGGTGTACCGGGCTGCATATTACATGAGCTCCAAGAAGAACTAAACCCTCACATAAAGTCACTGTTCAATCTCAGCCTTACTACAGGATATGTACCCAAGGAATGGCGTACAGCAACAGTGGTCTCACTCCACAAAGGTGGTGCCACAATGGACCCCAGAAACTATCGCCCTATAAGCCTGACTAGCCTGGTCTGCAAGGCTATAGAGCGTATCATCATGGAAATCATAAACAAAGACATTGGAAACCTCCAGACACTGGATCCTGCCCAATTTGGCTTTGTTAAGGGCAGATCTTGCCTCTTGAACCTGGTCGACTTCTTTGAAACAGTTACCAAAGCCATAGATGAAGGGAAGCTTAAATATCAACCCCTGTGTCACAAGATGGGTTGCAAACTGGCTCAGGGATAGAACCCACATGGTCAGAATTGCAATTGCCATGTCAGACTCTAAACCAGTTACAAGTGGAGTCCCACAAGGCTCAGTCCTCGGACCTCTCTTGTTCGGTATATATTTCTCCGAGGTACATGCTAACACTGGTGGACTATGGCTGACCAAGTTTGCAGATGACTGCAAACTGGGTGCCATAATCGACTCTCTGGCACACACAAACATCCTCCAAAAGGTTCTCACAGAGACGGATAACTAGTGCCAGAGCCATGGCCTAAAGCTAAATGCCAGAAAGTGCATAGTCATCCCTTTTGGGAAAAACAAAGTGCCCGCAAATTACCACATAGGTGGTAATCCATTAAGTACAGAAGAAGTAATTAGGGACTTGGGGACCCAAGTAGATAGTAATCTCTCCTTTGACAATCACATTGCCAAAGTGGTTAGAAAAGCCTTCTATATAGCCCACCTTATCATGAAAGGGTTCACATCTAGATCAAGAGAGATCATTGTGCCCCTCTACTCATCACTTATAAGGCCCATAATTGAATACAATGCCCCATTTGGGATGTACCTTACCCGACACCTGCAGAAACTGGAAAGACCCCAAAAGTACCTCACCAAGAGGATCAAGGGACTCAAACAGATGCCCTATGCAGTTCGGCTAAAGAAACTCCAGATCTAATCAGTTGCGTACCGCCCACTCACAGGCGATCTGTGTCTGACGTATAAAGCCATGTTTAACCCAGAATTAATGGACATGCTCCACCTCAGGAAATCCAAATCCCTTAGAGCTACATGCTCCAGGGACTTGAACCTCAGCACAGAAATAAATAGGACATGCTGGAGGGACAAATTCATATCCCAGAGGCTCCCCTCACTCTGGAACAGAATCCCAATCCATGTTAGACAGAGCCCCTCACTGACCCTCTTCAAGAGAAATCTTGACGAGTGGATGAGAGATCATAAGTTTACCCCTGTGATCTCTTCTGTGTCCCTGCTAGACAGAGGTACAGTAAACTAACCTTAATAGGGCTACCTTCTGTGACCTACTATACAGGGGCACAGTCAACTAATCTAAAAGGGTGGCAAAAGCCAAACACACTCTGGCTAGGCTTATAAATGCCCTAGAGCAGATAGCCTAGTATCATCCTATGAATCTATGAGGTCTGATAGTGAGAGAAAGTGCATGTTCCGCTGACTACCTTAGAAGATTGATAGAATAAAAGGTATGGGGTTACCACCTGTTCACCTTTGCGAGGGACACTCCCCTGTGGGCAGTTGTGTCCTGCATAATAACTTTAATTAAGGAAAATGCCCTGTGATTTAGGACATAGACTACCTATATTGTCTGTAATAGTAGCATAAAACAATTATGTTCCTCTTAAACACCTAAATGTTACAGGTAACAGTATAAGCAACTATAATGCTACAAGAGTAACCTTTTATTTAGGTGAAACAGTAAAGTACACCCCTTTCTACTGGCTGTGGGTGTGTTGCCCAGCAAAGTCTGATGTCTGTACATACAGGTCTTATAGGGTTGCCATCTTTCCCAATGGCCAGAGTGAGACATATTCCGTAGAAATGTCAGACATTCCAGGATGAAACATACCTACAGCTGTGCATAGTACAGGATTACACTTATTTGCACAAATAAAAGCTTAATTTAGTTGCATTTGAATTGCTTATGCTACTTCACATAACATATAGAAGTGTCATATATAAAATAACTGTTGTATGCAATCATTAATGAAACGTAGAATATAATAATGTCCTGTAATCTGGACATGTGCTATGTCTTGATTATTTTCACACTGTCCCTCACAAAGTGGGACAGGTGGTAACCCTAAAGTCCTACCTTGGCCAATTGAGAAGGTGGCAAACCTATAATAGGTATGCGGTAGCATGACCCGTCTAACGGATGTGGCTGCCACAACCCAACTACTCATTTGTAATGCAGGGTCTCGGCTCCCATGTATCAGCCAGATGGGAGCAGAGTGTATGTGATTAATTCACTGGATAGGCCACTGATTCCGTACAGTCAAATGCCATGCCTAATGGGCAGCCATTCCCGATATTGTAGTCATGTAGTCTGATGTGATAGGCATTACAAGGTGGGAGCAAATTGTAAGAGGAACACACAATTATGAATGATACCGGGCAGGCCGCTGATTCCGTACATTCAAACGCCATGTGGTCACCTAATGGGCAGCCATTTCTGATACTGTAGTCAGGAGTGGCCTTAGGTTAACTGGTGACCTAGGCAGAGGGCACAACGGCACCCCCCACCACACCACCTAGTGCCCCCATCCTGGTCTACCTGCACCAAATAAATACTGGTAAAGTGCACCCACTAAAGCGGTGCCCTAGGCGGCCGCTTAGTTGGCCTATGCCTAAGGCCAGCTATGACTGTAGTCATGTAGTCCGATGTGATAGGCATCACAAGGTATGCCTAAAAGGAACACATGAATATGAATGAATCTCCAGACAGGCCACTGATTCCGTACAGATGAACGCCATGCCGTTGCCTAATAGGCAGCCGTTTCCGATACTGTATTCATGTATTCTGATGTAATAGACATCACAAGGTGGGAGCACATTGTATGAGGTACACACAAATATGATTGTGTCACTGGACAGGCTGCAGATTCCGTGCAGCCGAACACGATGCCGTCGCCTAATGGGTTGCCAGTCCCAATGCTGGAGTCATGTAGTACGATATAATAGGCATCACAAGGTAATATTGTGGTCCTCGCTCACACACAGGGGTGTGAGTGACAGATGCAAGCACCAATGCTGGTGCATTAGCAAGTGCGGGAACGAGCGGGTGTAAGCGTGTTTGGCTACCAGTATGCGAGTATTGCATTGGTTAAGCAATGTAGAGGCTAATCGAGCGTAAGAGGCTGTAACCAGAGGATATTATACAGCACAGTCATTCAACAGTATAGGAATGCATCCCATCATGTAGAAGTACATGTGAGTGTTTATGTCTAACATATAGGTACATACATATATAGAGATGTATCAGGGACATGCCATGTGGCAACAAAGCATTACAAACGAATGAAATGGGAAACACCAGCAACACCTGTATTACGTTGTGGTGTTGCTGTATGTGATCACAAGACTCCCTCAGACAGACAATAGGTGTACATTGGCCATATACATCACTGTGCATGTAATGTACATTAACACAACAGTACCTGTCCAATAATTATGTGTGAACAGTACTCCTGTAATGTGCAACATCATCATCATGATAAAGGTAAATGGGGTAACCATAGAGGGACCTGTAGTGTTTTGTGTACAATGGGGTCATCCTCCTCACATGTACCTGAACCATGTAGGAGTGATGTCCATACCAGGACCGTGTGCCTGAGGGACAGTGGTGAGGATAACAGTAGTATGTTATGATGCATATTACAAGAGTTTCTTGTGTCCAGTGGGCATGTGTGTGTAATGGACAGCTATGTATAGGGCAGATGGTGTCCTAGGAGCCAAATGGTCTTATGTGTCCGTTGGTGAGGGTCAGATGTTGGGGAAGGAGTGTAAGTATGGCCATAGAGGATAGGTAGGAGCACAGAAATGACAGCATACAGGGTTGGTATATGACACATGGGGGATACACCTGGATGGGGATGGGTCTTTGGCATTCAAAACCCATGGGAACAGTGGGACAGAGGTCTCCAGCAATGGGCAACTGCCACTGTACCTACACAGCTGCAAAGGAGGCAGTGCTGGGGGCTGTCCAGGACAGGCAGCATTACCCTGTAAATGTGACACTCCACCCTTGAACTGGCATATCTGGCTTCATAACCTTTTAGAGAGCCACCTACAAAACATGTCCAGGACCGCACGACAGCAGATATGTACCTGTCTGGTCCCGCTCCCAAGGAGGACATGTTCCATCCTCAGTGGTGGAGCCACCAGAAGGTGGTGCATAGCCAACAGAGGTTGATGTTAATGGCTGGGCCCTAGATGTGCTAGTGCCCAGTGCCATGGTTAGCTGAAGTGGGACAGGAGGATCTGCCGGGACCTACCAACCCATTCGGCCTATAGTGTTGCGTTTTACACCCACATATGGCTTAGTGATAGACAACAACATATAGGATTACCTACGACACTATGCATAGATATCACCAACAACCCAACAGATTGTATACATTTGCAAAGGAAGCACAACACATGCATATATACCGCATGGCAACAGTACAATGTGCAGTAGATGTGTGACTGCTATGAAAAGTTGTCCATCATTGGCTTGTTACTGGGAATCCCACACAGTGTCAGTCATACCACTGTCTCATGTGACACGTCTAGTCAGGGATGTGATGGTAGTAACACATCCCTATCATCATGTACTCTCTGCAATCCTCACACCATGCTTCTGCTGTGCACAGAAGTGTGTTCAGTGTGTAACACAGGCAACAAATGGTTGTACACACTGACCTGTTCACAGATGGCCCTACAGATGGGGTTCTCTCATGAACAGAGTACTGTCATGTCTGTATTTTAACATGCAGAATAGCCATTACCACGCAAATGTTAAACAGGCAGTAGTCTCAATGCAGCATAGCTACACTTACATGCTGTAGTTGTGTGGCACATCATCCTCTTGTCATTAGGCTATTTCCCACTGTTGAAAATGATTGAGGTACATCCAGATATCATCTGTGATGCCGTGTCAGAACACCACATCCAGGTACCACTCACAGAGACTGTCATGGCCAGATAATGACATCTTTAGATAGTGTACTGTGTTTATCATGCAGATGGCTATGGGAACACCATCACAGCTGTACCACATGCAGTCAGCTAGAGGAGGACTGCAATAGGTGCAGAAGCCATCACCTGTCCATTTCCATCTGTCACAATACACATGCTGCTGCTGTGCAGGTGTACACCTTCACATCCACCAGAGAGTGTGTGTGCAGGACAGGCAATGTACACCAGGGAAGGGCTTGGAGACTTCACCAGAATCTGCCATATGCTGAATAGTACAGGGTCAAACACCTGACTACTCATTACTATTACATGTTCATGATGTTACTACATGTGCCACAGAGGTGGCATGTTGCAGTGCTGTAAGAACATGTGTGTAGGTGAGTGAGTGCCATCTGCAACAGATATAGTAGACATACAATAGGTGTGGCACACAGCAGTCCACGTGAACGGATGCCATTGTCACCACTACCACACTCTAATGGACATGAATTGACACCTTTGCCAGGGCGGCAAATACACAATGTAACTACTTAGTTTGCCACACCACAGTAATGCACAGGACCACATGCACCACAGGGGATACCTGGAGGCTCAATGGGCTAGGCCATGTGAAAGTGCTTGATAACTGTTAGTATGCCAACAAGGTTTATACTGGGAGTGACTGTTGTTGGGAGCATCACAACCCACACACAGACACAGGGTGCCAGTACTGTCATGCAGGTATGCATTGCTCCATGGGTGTCTAATGTCTGGCTATGCAAGATGACTGTACAAGGCTGAGTGAGGGATAATCCTTGCCATTGCATCACCCGACAATGGTGTGCAGTGCAGGGGTGTAATGTCTGCAATGTCCCACACAGATGGGTACTGCAACATCTGGCCTGACATCCTGGTTGCCAATGTGTAGGGCCATAGCTTTGCAATGCATGCCATGTCTGTGTTTGATAGTCCTTCACATGGACATTGCCTGGGATGTGCATGTCCCACAATACTGTACAGTGACATGTACAGGTGTACCTGGTTTGGCAGACACATGTAGTGTACACAGCCTGTTATACCCCGATATGCCAATACTGGCCTGGTGTAGTGAAACCTACTTACAGTGAGCAAGTCGGCCCTGCACCTGCATGTATAGAATGGACAGGTATTCCGTGGTGTCAGTGGCATGGGTCCATACAGGGCACATGTGTAGAGCATTGTCTGGTCTTAGTGGGTCACATATGATGGCACCACATATGTTGCAGCCATTCAGTGTGGAACATAGTGAAGGCACAATGTCCGCATATCTGTGCCAATTGTACCGCTGTACAGGATGCCATGTTCTCTGCAGGCCACTGCGGTCACACCATGTCTATTATCTGTCCTCAATGTGCATGTTACTAGCAACATAGTGGGATATCCTAGGAAAGATTGTATGTGCGTGGCACATGGGTGCTGGACATATACCGGGTACTAGTAGGGCTGCATACTTAGTTCACCAGCTCTTTTGCCAGATGTATGGGTATGGCTTGCCAACACAGTGCCATGGCTGACTGACATCTATACTCCTCGTGAGGTAGCCAATGTGTCATAAGACGGATACTATATAGGAAAACTACAAAACCCACTCCAAAACATGTCCAGTAGTAAGACAATCACGGCCACCTCTACACAGGCTCTGACAGAAGAACACACACTTGCCAAGTCCTGTATATAAACCCCTACCATATCACACTGCAGCAATACGCGTTTAGGGCATGTGCTACAGCGAATACTACAAAGCACTGTACTTGTCTCATGCAGGCAGACACACACACACACACACACACACACACACACACACACACACACACACACACAAACACACACTTTGCATGTCTGGGATTAGAACAGCGACATAACTACTTTACTACACTACAGTATTACACAGTTACAGAATGCACTACCGAGATTACTGGGACACAGTACTCCCAGAGGTGTATTTGTGGATGGGCAACATCATCAGCATTGCTAACGGTGGGTATAAGAAATGCATGGAGTGTGAGCAGTATAAAGGTATTACTCAGTCCTCAGGCAAATGGGGAGACACACACACACACACACACACACACACACACACACACACACACACACATGGCAAGTGTGGGACTAGAACACCAACCTAACTACTTTATTACACTACAGCATTACGCAGTTACAGAACATGCTACCAAGATTACTGGGACACAGCAGTCTCAGAGGTGTATTTGTAGATGGGTAACATCATCGGCCTTGCTAACAGTGGGTATAAGGAATGTATGGAGTGTGAGCAGTATAAAGGTATTACTCAGTCCTCAGGCAAATGAGGAGACACACACACACACACACACACACACAGCAAGTGTGGGACTAGAACACCGACCTACCTACTTTATTATACTACAGCATTACACAGTTACAGAACACGCTACCGAGATTGCTGACACAGCACTCCCAGAGGTGTATTTGTAGATGGGTAACATCATCGGCCTTGCTAACAGTGGGTATAAGAAATGTATGGATTGTGGCCAGTCTAAAAGCAATTTAGAGTCCACCGGCAAATAGGGACAGACATATACACACACATGCCAGTGTCGGGTACGGAACACCTGCCTATTTACAGATTACTATTACAATACTACATATATACAAATCGCGTCACACAGACTACACATGTCAAGGCTGTCATTATGACCGTCTAGGAATGCGGGCATCAACAGGGATTCTGGCAGTTAAGATGTACATACCTGTGAACCTGTGTGTTTAAAGTATGAATCCATCCTGACCTGGAGTATGCCCATCTATGGAATGGACGACTACTACCACTATACAGGGTTACAGTGACCATGCCCATACACAGAGGCACATAACCAACATAAGGTGCCACTGGACATGCTCACACACTTAGTAGCACAGGGCTGTTCAGAATGCACTGTGTGCATCTACACAAGGATATGCTGGGCATGCTCATACACTTAGTAGCACAGGGCTGTTTGGAATGCACTGTGTCCATCTACACAAGGATGTACTGGGCATGCTCATAAACTTAGTAGCACAGGGGGCATGCTCACACACTTAGTAGCACAGGGCTGGTCGGAATGCACTACTATGTGTCCATCTATACAAGGATATACTGGGCATGCTCATACTCCTACTAGCACAGGGCTGACTGGGATGCACTCTAATGCTAAACACGGAAAGCCACAGTGGCCATGCTATTACAAGTAGACATAAAGAACACATTGTAATGGGCTCTGGTGTTGATAGTTGCCATTGTTAGTGGGAACGCTGCTCTACATATATTTGACACCGGTCTTTTACAAATCAGCTGTCATTCTGGGATGACATGGCTGTCAGTAGGCAGGCCTTTGTCACATATCACATGCATCCATGATACAAGGGAGTGTGGATATTACCCAAGTCGCATCCGCCCACACAGTGCCAGTCCAAGGCAAATGTCCTAAACACAGGTTAACTCCCATACACCTACAGGAGAACTACATTGTTTTCTTATGCTAACCAGTGCTAGATGTGTAGCATCCATATTTACAGCTGGCCACTGTAGATCCAACAATGGGGAGTACTGACATCTGTACAGTGAGGAACACCTGGCCCGAAAAAAAAAGGTCTCCTTTGGGGAGGGGGGCCCCCCAAAAAAGGCCCCTACCACCCCCCT
>NC_056743.1:348675790-348690790 GCF_019279795.1 Protopterus annectens
TAATGTTCTCACGAACCAGCCAGAACCAGCAGGAGCATACTGCAATGTGGCAAGATGTTGTCCGGAGGGTAAATGAGGTAGGCCTGCATAACCAGACATATGAGCAGGTACGCCACCACTGCAGTGATCTACTCAGACATGTCTGTCAGCGTGCTTCTGATGTGCGGAGACAACAGCTTACAACAGGAGGTGGTGTTAATATCCATCCCCCCCTCACCAGAGTGGAGGAGCTGCTCCTGAGCCTCGTGGCACCTGCCCAACAACAACAGCAGCAGACATACACCATGATGGAGGTTGGAGCCACCCAGCAAGCACACATGGAGCATGCAGGTAACATGGCATATCTGTAGACTACTGTTACCTGTATTGGTAGATCATGCATTTGTGAGATGTGGAGTGTGTAGTTAGATGATGTGGAGTCTGTTGTTGTGCAATACTGATCATTTGGAACATAATCTGTAGGCCTGTGAATGTAAACTGTTGTTCTACTGTAAGACTGCAAATACACAGTAGCAATGCCACAGTTGTGGCCACTGACAAACTGTCTCATCTCTATGTAGGTCCCTCTGGGGTGACATCAAGGCAGCGGACAGATGCTGGTGAGTGTGTTCTACATTTATTATTGTAAATAAAAAGTGCATGTCATAGTTAAGGTGTAGGGCATGTACACATGTAACACACCTACCCATAATGCATGCTGTGCATGTTTGGTGTAAGACCACAACATCTCACTAATGTGATTAGCTGCCTCAAACACATGCAATACCCAGATCATCTCAAACAAATGTGGCTACACTGTAGTGACCATTGGATAGGCAAAGTTGATACTCAACATGCACATAACATACACAACTATGTCATACACAGAGCATATTAACATGCTACACATAAAGGATTCACAAACCCTCTGTAAAGACACACTCCAGTATCCAAAAATCTCCTCCATGCATTGCACATAATATGCCTGAGGGGTAGAGGCCTATCATGGGGCATTTAAACACTCTGTAACACACTACACATTCATGTCAGGGAATGCTCCTTATTGGCCCCCTTACAAACCCATGTAACAACTGGTTGTGAATTGGTGAATGTAGCCAAGGTAGTACAATTCTGGTACAGCATGATTAGTGCTGGTTTGGGAAACATTTGTAGCCTTGAGTGACTACATGATGCTTCATGATGATGGCCTATGGTACTATACCCCATCCAGTTATTGTAACCACAGTACTACACATAGCTTTCATTGCTATACACCTCAATGTTTTGTGTGTGTGCAAACATATGCACCTCTAAAGAATATGCATACCAATCACCTTTTGCACAACTGATACATATATGTCTTGTGATGCTATTGAGTGGCTAGGTCATATGACACACATTGGGTATGTGTGATGTTTAAATATGCAGTTGTGTTTTAGCATGCCATGTCATGAATGACATTGGCATGTCCACAGTATGATCTACACTCACCATAACTACTGTACATTGGGTATGTGGATGAATGGTATTCCATCAATTATACATGCACCACTGATGATGTTGTGTGAATACTCATCATGCATGTGCTAAAACTGTGTCCACAATTATTTGCTAAAGACACAGAGGCTGTAATCAGCATTGGATACCTATCTGACACACAGATACACATCCAGCCATGGTATGTAGACCTGTGAGTTATGGTGCACAGTACATTACAGAGTTTTGAATACTTGCACAGCAATGTTGTGTCCATGTATACATTGCGTTCCAGGGGGAGGCCAATCACCTAATAACAAAACACATGCATCAAAGCCATGTATACTGTTAGTAACAAGGACTGTCTACACTTGCACTGCATGCTGTTGAGCAACACATGTCCTGCATGCTGACATGTGTGATATAACTGATTTGCTTGTGATACTGTACCCCACAATCACCTGCTATTGTGTATATTCTGAGACTGCTGGTGTTTGTGTGTGTGTGTGTGTGTGTGTGTGTGTGTGTGTGTGTGTGTGTGTGTGTGTGTGTGTGTGTGTCTGCTTTAGGGAGGAGTGTATTTGTATGTGTGCATTTTTGCATGTGCACATGTGTGCATGTGTACGTGTGCATGTGCGCATGTGTGCATGTGGTCTGACATCATGTTCAGGTCTTAAAGTGTGTTTCCTGGTTTCCCCTCACAGGTGCTGAGGTGGGGCTGGTTCAGTACAGCAGGGAACCTGATGTCACTGAGACAGACAGTGATCATGAGGATAGGTGTGTTGAGGCACAGGCAGGTTTGTCAGGGTCTGTTGTTGGGCCACCAATTGACAGTACACAAGTCTCTACTCCATCCATGCACACAGTCATACTGCCTGTACATCCATCATCACCATTGCCCTTAGCTGAGGGACAGTGTATGGCTGGCACTGGCCAGGACAGTGTGGTATCTATGGCACATATATCAGGACACAGCAGCCATAGCCAGATGTCTGGAACGGTACCACATAGGCAGATGCCCAGGGGTTCTCATCAGAGCACTGCTGGTCATCATGCCCCTGGCAGACGTGCCACAACTCTTTCAACCACACATATGTTCTAGGCTGTCATGGAGGCACAGGCACATTGGCCCATAACAGTACTTATGGCCCTCACACACTCACACACATGTCGATTGTATGGCTCAGTGTAGGCCTCTGGCAAACCAACAACACACCCTGTGCATATGATGAAACCTGTGCCACCTCCTGTCATCTGTAACATTGATGCAGGAACAGGCTAACATGGTGCTGATGCACAGGGTGACTTTGATAAAGTATAGCAATGGTTGAATGTGTAGGATGTTGTCAGCAGTAAAGTGTAATGATATCCTTGAATGTGTAGCTGAGCAGGCATGATGCATTAAAGCTGTAATTAGCAACGTTGTATTGTTTCCACCAGTGTTTATTCCAATTGTGTTTTGTTTGCCCATGTGCCACTTGGCTGATGTGTGTAGTTGTGTCAGCATGTGTTATACAGTGAACAGTAAGTGTGGGGTGTGTGCAGCACAGGTTTGCAGGTGTGCATTTGTGAACATGGTGGAGGTGCACTGCCTGCATGTACATGCATATTGGACACATGGGCAGGGTGACATGCCCTGTATTGGCCAGTGTTAACACTCCATAGTTTCTATTGGTGGCCAGTATGCATTGTACTACACACGTTTTGGAACTTGAGTACGCATATGTGTGTATGACACGGGTTGACACTGTGCTGTAGATGATTCTGTTGTTGCTATCTGTCATTGGTTTGCATTACTAAGGTTAACACTGTCCCAGCTGCATAATCCTGTATTAATGCACACTGTTCACCTACAGGGTTGCATGGACTGTGCTATCACAGACACAAGAAATTCTCACTTGTACAGTAAAAGTGCATTAGTCTCATGGACCCCTGCCATAAACTAAATATATAATAGAAGGTGTGATGTTATGCCAAAAAGACTTACATACCAAGAAGGGATAACCTCTCTGGTCAGTATCATTGGGAAAATTCAATCCCTCAATAAACATACAAGGCAAGCTTCAAAATAAAAAATGGCAGCAATTCCAAAGACAACGCATAAGCTTTCTTTACTGTTGTTCATAATCTACAGGGAAAATCTCAGATTGGGTCACAGTTAATGTAAATGGTCACAAAGTACACTTATCTGACTGACATTACCAATTCCTTGTCAGACAGTTTGAATGCGGATTTCATCACCCTGTGGCTATACAAGTGCCACATTTCCAGACCTGCAGAACATAATACCTGATGATTCACAGACACTCTAGTTAAAACATCTCTTTAACAAGGTCCACACCACAGTGGCAATGGTACTGGACAGTGTCCCTGGCTGTGTCATACACAAGCTGACATATGAAGTCACCACTCACCTAAATGCTCTGTCCAGATGGAGCCTCTATATAGGTTACATACATGTGGAATGACGTACGGTAATGGTGTTCACAGTCCACAAGGGTTGAGCTACAACGTCTTCTTCTCCTTTCAGATGCTCCCATTAGGGGTCGCCACAGTACATCATCTGTTTCCATGTCTTCCTGCCTGCATCTTGCTCTGTCACACCATCCACCTGTATGTCCTCTCTCACCACAGCCATAAACCTCATCTTAGGCATTCCTATTTTCCTGTTACCTGGCGGCTTCATCCTTAGCATCTATTTCACAATATACTCTGCATCCCTCCTCAGTACATGTACAAACCAACTTAATCCTGCCTATCTGGCATGGTCTACTAACCTTCAAACCTGGCCTGACCCTCTAATATACTTATTCTTAAACCTGTCCACCATTGTCACACCCAGTGCAAATGTTAACATAAATTGATTAAGGGTAGAACTACAACAGGTCCTGGAAACTCTCACCCTATAAGCCAGACCAATATTATCTGGAAGGCTATGGAGCACAGGATTATGGAACTCATTAACAGAGACATTATGAACCTGCAAACCCTGCACCATACCCACTTAGGTTCTCTAAAGGCCAGATCATGGCTCCCACACCTAGTAGACTTCAAGCCAGTCAACAAGGCTATAGATGAGGGAGGGGAGGTCAACACAGCCAAGCTGTAGCTCACCAGCAAATCATACCCATCCCACATGCTGGTATTAGACATAACCGCAACAGACTGACCATTAATGATTGTTAGATGATGGCTTGACAACTGACGCACAGATGTAAGACACACAGTAACATTTGCAGCCTCCATGTACTATTCTATACCAGTAACAAGTGGTATTCACCTGCACTCAGTCCTGGGACAACTCCTGTTTGGCATATAGCTTTTTTAGGTACAAGCAAACACAGTAGGGATATGTCTGCCCACGTTTGATGAAAATGCATACTGTGGGCTATACTTTATTCTCCAGATGACACACACATCCTCCAAAAGGGTATCATACAGATAGATACCTGGTGTCAAACTCATGCTGTAAAGCTATAAGCCTAAGAAAGCATAGTTATCCACTTTTAGAAAACAAAGTATCCCCAGAGTACCACATGGGTAGTAGACCCCAAAATGTGGAACAGGTACTAATGTATTCATAGAGCCATGTGTTAAGTCATCTCTCCTTTGATAATCACATTACCAAAGGGTTTTGGAAATCCCTCTGTGCAGCACATAAGCAATAAAGGGTTTGCATGCAGATCCACAGAGGTTTTGCGCACCTATAATGATTAGTCATCTTTGCCAGACTTTGCTTGCTTTGGAACAGGTTTCAAATATACCTCAAGCATAAACCCTCACTCACACTCTTCAGTAGAAACCATGATGAGTGGATGTAAAATGGAAGCCATAGCCCAGGGATCACTGCAGTGGCTAAGCTTGTCACAAGCATACAGAAGTGACCTAAGGTCTGGAAAGCGCCAGCACGCTCTGGCAAAGATAACACATGCATTCATGGAGAAAGCAGAGTAACCACCTATGAAATACTTGAGGTCACATGGATTTGCTCCACAGCTACCTTACATGTGTAATGTGCATACAGTAGTCATTGTGATATGTCATACACTATAAAAGTCAAAACCCACTCCACATTGGCTAACAATGTCACACACAGTCAGCAAGTGCGAGATTCAAACTCTTTCCTAACTACATTATGATACTACATCAGTATGCATTTACACGATGCGCTATACACATTACTGGGATTTCACCTTTCCACAGGTATATTTGTAAGATAGTGACATCATCAGACTTGACAAAGATGAGTATACCACTTTTAAGGTGTTTGAGTAATCTCCAAAAAGGTTGCTCCTCCCCAGGGAGACACACACACACAGTTGGCAAGTGCTGGATTCAAACCCCTACCTAACTACATTATGATACTATAGCAGTACACATTTACATGATGCGCTATACACATTACTGGGATTTCACCTTTCCACAGGTATATTTGTAAGATGGTGACATCATCGGACTTGACAAAGATGAGTATACCACTTTTAAGGTGTTTGAGTAGTCTCCAAAAAGGTTGCTCCTCCTCGGGGAGAGACACACACACAGTTGGTAAGTGCTGGATTCAAACCCCTACCTAACTACATCATGATACTACAGCAGTATGTATTTATATGACATGCTATACACATTACTGGTATTTCACTTTTCCACAGGTATATTTATAGGATGGTGGCATCATCAGACTTGACAAAGATGAGTATACCACTTTTAAGGTGTTTGAGTAGTCTCCAAAAAGGTTGCTCCTCCCCATGGAGACACACACACAGTTGGCAAGTGCAGGATTTAAACCCCTACCTAACTACATTATGATACTACAGCAGTACACATTTACACGAGACGCTATATACATTATTGGGATTTCACCTTTCCACAGGTATATTTCTAAGATGGTGACATCATCGGACTTGACACAGATGAGTATACCACTTTTAAGGTGTTTGAGTAGTCTCCAAAAAGGTTGGTCCTCCCCAGGGAGACACACACACACAGTTAGCAAGTGCTGGATTCAAACCCCTACTTAACTACATTATGATACTACAGCAGTACACATTTACATGACACACACTACACATTACTGGGATTTCACCTTTCCACAGGTATATTTGTAGGATGGTGACATCATCGGACTTGACAAAGATGAGTATACCACTTTTAAGGTGTTTGAGTAGTCTCCAAAAAGTTTGCTCTTCTGGAGGGTGACACACACACAGTTGGCAAGTGCAGGATTCAAATCCCTACCTAACTACATTACGATACTACAGCAGTACACATTTACATGACGTGCTATACACATTACTGGGAGTTCATCTTTCCACAGGTATATTTGTAGGATGGTGACATCATCGGACTTGATAAAGATGAGTATACCACTTTTAAGGTGTTCGAGTAGTCTCCAAAAAGGTTGCTCCTCCCCAAGGGGGCACACACACAGTTGACAAGTACAGGATTCAAACCCCTGCCTAACTATATTATGATACTACAGTAGTACACATTTACATGACACACAATACACATTACTGAGATTTCATCTTTCCACAGGTATATTTGTAGGATGGTGACATCATCAGACTTGACAAAGATGAGTATACCACTTTTAAGGTGTGTGAGTAGTCTCCAAAAAGGTTGCTCCTCCCCAGGGAGACACACACACACACACACACACACACACACACGCACACATTTGGCAAGTGCAGGATTCAAATCCCTACCTAACTACATTATGATACTACAGCAGTACATATTTACACAATGTGCTATACTCATTACTGGGATTTCATCTTTCCACAGGTATATTTGTAGGATGGTGACATCACTGGACTTGACAAAGATGAGTATACCACTTTTAAGGTGTTTGAGTAGTCTCCAAAAAGGTTGCTCCTCCCCAGGGAGACTCACACACACAGTTGGCAAATGCAGGATTCAAACCCCTACCTAACTACATTATAATACTACAGCAGTATACATTTACACGACTCGCTATATACATTACTGGGATTTCACCTTTCCACAGGTATATTTGTAGGATGGTGACATCATTGGACTTGACAAAGAGGTGTTTGAGTAGTCTCCAAAAAGGTTGCTCCTCCCCAGTGAGACACACACCCACAGTTGACAAGTGCAAGATTCAAACCTCTACCTAACTACATTATGATACTACAGCAGTACACATTTACACAACACACTATGCACATTAGTGGGATTTCATTTTTCCACAGGTATATTTGTAGGATGGTGACATCATCGGACTTGACAAAGATGAGTATACCACTTTTAAGGTGTTTGAGTAGTCTCCAAAAAGGTTGCTTTTCCCCAGGGAGAGACACGCACACAGTTGGCAAGTGCAGGATTCAAACCCCTACCTAACTACATTATGATACTACAGCAATATGCACTTCCTCAACATGCTATACAGATTACTGGGATTGCACCTTTCCACAGGTATATTTGTAGGATGGTGACATCATCGGACTTGACAAAGATGAGTATACCACTTTTAAGGTGTTCGAGTAGTCTCCAAAAAGGTTGCTCCTCCCCAAGGAGACACACACACACAAAGTTGGCAAGTGCAGGATTCAAACCCCTACCTAACTACATTATGATACTACAGCAGTACACATTTACACGACACACAATACACATTATTGGGATTTCACTGTTTGGCATTGAGCTTGAGGCCATGGCTTTGACACCAGGCATCTGTCTCAGTGAGGCCCTTTTGTAGGATATCCACATTGTTAGTAGTCTCGATTATGGCTCCTAGTTTGCAGTCATCTGAGAACTTCATTACCCAGTGACCTTCCATGTTAATCTGTACTTCAGGGAAGTAGATATCAAACAGGACAGGACCCAGGACTGAACCCTGTGGTACTCCACTTGTCACTGGTCTGAAGTCGGACTTGGAGTCTGCTACTTTCACAGTGTGGGTTGTGTCAGTGAGCCAGTTGGCAACCCATCTTGTGACATAGGGATTTATACCTAGTTTAGTGGGTTTATCCATAATTCCTGAGTGGGGGATGGTGTCGAAAGCCATGGCAAGATCTAGGTAGGCTGTGTAAACCGTCTTACCCTTGTCTACGGCTTTGGTGACTGCTTCCGAGAAGTCTATCAGGTTTAGGAGACATGATCAGCCTTTTACAAACCTAAAATGGTTGTGGTCCAGAGTTTGGAGATTACCACTGTCTTTGTTTATAAGTTCCATGATGATACGTTCCATGGCCTTGCAGACCAGGCTCATCAGGCTAATGGGGTCCTAGTTCTCAGGGTCCGTGGTGGCTCTCCGCTTGTGTAGTGGGATAACTGTCGCTGTGCGCCATTCAGCAGACACAAAGCCTGAGGTGAGGCTATGATTGAACATGGTATGTAGGTGTGGTGCCAGTTCGTTCTGTAGTTTGTGTAGAATGCGGCCTGGGATGTAATCTGGTCCCATGGATGCTGTGTTCCTGGCTTTGGAGAGTGGTTTTTACCTGTGCAGCCGTGATGACAGCAACTTTGCATTCTTCCACTATAGAGATGTGCTCTTTCATGGGTGAGAGGGAGGTAAAGTTAGCACTGATCCTATCTGCCAGGCTGTTGGCGATATCAGTTGGGTCTGTATATTTAGTGCCATTGTGCTGTAACTCAGAGCAGATCTGAGTGTTGCCATTGAGATTCTTGACATAGCTATAGAATGCTTTGTGGTTGTCTTTAGAATCAGTGTCAACTTTGTTTTCGTAACTAGCTTTGGAGGATTTTATCAGGGATCGCAGCTTCTTCCTGAGGCTGACCAGGAAGCTCCTCCACTCATGCGATTTTACCCTCTTTTGCAACAGTTTCTTCCTTCTGTTGTGCAGTTTGTTTATGGCAGGGGACCACCAGATTGGCTTCCTTTTCTTGGAGGATAGCGTCTTTGTTCTGTTTTGGATAGCACGATGCATACACTCATGTAAGTGCTTATAAAGTGCAACTGTGAAGGATTCAGTAGTTGTAACAGTATTGCCCATCTGCATGGGTGTCCTGAAGTTCAGCACTTCTGTCTTAAGAAACATGAAGTTGGCTTTGGAGACATTTTTAACATGGTTTCCTTAATGGGGGGTGGGTCCAGAATGTGGATATGTAGGGTAATTAGCTTATGGTCAGATGGGACCAATGAGGCATTGACTTCAGGTGTGGACCACTGGTCACTCAGGACAAACCAAACCCCATAACCAACACAAATGACCACACCATTAGCTAAATGCTACTCATTGCCAGAAGTCTCAGCCTCCAGATGCACAGACTCAAGGCACATCTCAGTATGGAGAATATTGATATCTGTACAGTAACAGAAACCTAGTTCAAGGCTCCAGAGAGCACACCAGCACTACCAGGATACTACTCATTCCATACCTTCCAGCATCAGAACCTGGATCATAGCACATAGGGCGGGGATGTATCCATATTCATCAAGGATACCTACACCTCTCTCTACATGCTCTGTACACGATATGTACCCATAGAATGTTGCGCAGCAACATACTTCACACTCCACAGGGGTGGGGCCACAAAAAACCCTTGGCATTCATGCTCTATGAGTCTGACGAGTCTGCTCTTTAAGGCAATGGAGCCAATCATAATGGAAGTCAACAATAAAGAGATTGTGAACCTTCACATAGTTGAGCACACCCAGTTTGGCTTCATCATATGCAGATCACGCCTCCTGAACTGAGTGGATTTCTTTGAGACCGTTACCCAGGCTACAGATGATTGAAATGAGCTCAACACAGCCTACCTATACCTCACTACAGCCTTTGACACCATTCCCCAGTCAGGTATCATAAATGAACTCACCAACCTTGGCATGAATCTATACTTCACAAGATGGATTGCAAACTGGCTCACAGATAGATTCCATAAATTAAGAGTTGCTGGCTACATGTCAGACTCTACACCGGTAACAACTGGTGGCCCCCAGGGTTCAGTTCTGGTGTCCCTCCTGTTTGGTATAGACTTCTCAAATGTACATGCCAATACAGGAGGGTTGTGGTTGACTAAGTTTGCTGGGAACTGTAAAGTGTTTGCCATAATAGATTCCCCGGATGACACAAATATTCTCCAGAAGGGACTCTATGAGAGAGATGTGTGGTGTCAGAATCATGGCCTCAAGCTCAATGTGGAGGAATGCATAGTGATCCCCTTTGGTGAAAACAAAGTACACACAAACTACCACATAGGTTTTACCCCCTTAAAACTGACAAGGTAATAAGGGATCTGGGGACACAAGTAGATAGTCATCTTTCCTTTGGCAACCATGTTGCCAAAGTGATTGGGAAATCCTATGTGGCCCACCTAATCAACAAAGGGTTTGCATCAGGATCCGAAGAGGTAGTGGTGGCCCTTTACTCTTAAGTCATCAGACCCATCATTGAATAAAATGCACCATTTTGGATGCACTCGACTATGCATATCCAGCAGCTGTAGAGACCACAGAGGTACCTCACCAAGAGGATTACTGGCCTCAAACAGTTGTGTTATGCAACACAACTGGTAAAACTAAATCTATTCTTCGTTGCGTACCGCCTACTCAGAGGCACACTCTGCCTAACATACAGAGCCATGTCCAACATATAACTGCTGAGCATGTTCCATCTACAGATAGCAATACTTAGTTGCCCTACACACTTCGGGGATAAGAACCTCATCACAACAATGAATACAACATGCTGGTGGGATAGAGTATAATCCCAGACACTTGCCTTACTGTGGAACAGAGTCCCAATGTGCATCAGACAGAGACCCTCGCTGACACTCTTCAATAGAAACCTTGATGAGTGGATGGGAAACAGACAATTCACACCAGCCATCACATCAGCAGCCCCACTAGAAAGGGGCTTAGGGTACTAACTATTAGAATGAGGGCTTGGGAGACTACCCAATGGGGTGGTGAAAGCTGCACAACTTGCCTAGGCTAACATATGCCTTATTGAAGATAGGTTCATAGGTATGTAGTAGACTATGTGACAGGTACATGTCTACAGATAGTAGATGTGTACTTCATTGTACCGTCATGTTGTAGAGCAGGCACATGGACCACATACACTGTAATGCTTACAGATACTGGTGGCTGTTATGTACACTGGGTGAGATGTGCACCTCATGTCTTTTGTGCCATTGGGATGTGTGCTGGGTGGGACAGTCCTGGATGGCTCCCTGTCATGGTCACCCTCTTACACACATCTCTGCCCATCCATCTTTGGCTTATTATACTGTGTTCCCCCTATATATATATATATATATATATATATATATATATATATATATATATAGTACATAGGTAGGTAATAGGCTATCTGCCTGAAGGCATATATTAGTATGGCCAGAGCGTGCAGCTATCACCACCCGTGGAGTTAGTTCCCTAGACCTCTGTGTAGTAGAGCTGATGAAGTGATTCATGGTGTGACAGTTCAGTTTCACATACACTCATCAAGGCCCCTCTGGAAGAGTGTCAGTGTGGGACTCAGCTGAATGTAGGTTGGGAGGGAGCCTGTTCCAAAGAAAGGGAAGTCTGTGAGTTAGTAATGTATCCCTCCAACATGTTTTATTTATTGTTGTGATGATGATATCCCTAGAGCATGGAGTACAGTGAGCTTGGGGTTACTTCAGATAGCACATGTACATCCGTTCTGCATTGGACATGGACCTGTCTGTTGGGCAGAGATCACCTGAGTAGACAGTATGCAACAGAGTACAGATTGAGTTAAATTCAGTCTTGTTGCATGGGGCAACTGTTTGAGGCCAGTAATGCTCTTGTTGAGGTACGTCAGTGGTCTTTCCAGCTGCTGAAGGTGCCTAGTCAGATTCATTGCAAGTGTGTTGTGGTACTCTATGATGGGTCTGAAGACTGATGAGTAGAGGAACCTCCTTTGACCTACATGCAAAGACCTTGGCAGTTTGTGGGAACATACAGCATGATTTTCTAACCATTTTGTGAATGTGTTTCTGGAAGTAGTGATGACTATCCACGTGTCCATAGATCCCTTATTATTACCTCCATATTTAGGGTGTTGGCACCTATGTGGTATTTGTATGACTGTAGCTCAAGCCCATAAGTTTGACACCACATCTGTCTGACTGAGACCCTTTTTTAAGGATGTCTCTGTTGTCCCAAACATCGATTGACAACCTTTTTGCAGTCATCCACAAACCTTGCTAAACATAGCCCTCATGTTTGACTGTATTTCTGAAAAGTATACACCAGACAGGAGGGGTCCCAGGACTGAGCCATGGGGGACAGCAGTTGTTACCAGCTTGAACAGGAGACCACAATTCTTACCTTGTGGGATCTATCTGTGCCCCAGTTGGCAATCCATCAGATGGCATATGTGTTTATGCACAGATTGTTGATTTTGTGGATACGACATGTGTGAGATGTTGGAAAAGGGCTTTTCAAGGTCTATGTAGGCTGTGTGTAGCTCATTTCATTGATGCATGTCCTAGGTAACCACCTTGAAAACTGTCTAGCAGGTTTAGGATCCATGATCTGCCCCTGACCAAACCAAAATGGGTAGGGTTGGGTGTTTGTAGGCTCTCAGTAGCTCTGTTTATGAGTTCCATAATGATGGACTCCATGACCTTGCACATCAGGCTTATTAGGCTTATAAGACAATTAGTTCCCATGGTCTGTTGTGCACCAACACTCGTGGAGTGTGCCAAACGTTGTTGTAACCCATTCAACAGTTTCATATCCTGTACAGATGGTGAGTCTCAACAGACTGTTCAGGTGCAGGGTCTGTTTGTCTTGGAGTTCACATATGACACAGCCAGGGAAACCATGTTATCCCATTCACGCCATGTTTTTATGTTTGGAAAGAGCTGTTTAACCATTGTATATGTAATTTCTGGGTTTTCACAATCTCCAGGTATGATAATGGGCCCTTTTGTCAGTGAGAAGGGGGTAAATATGTATGAACCTGTCTGACAAGATGTTGGCAATGTCAGTCATGTACATGTATTCATTTACAGTTTGCACTGACTCAGAACATATATGAGTTTACATTGATATTTATGACATAGCGAAAGAAAGCTTCAAGGTTCTCTATGGACTCTTTGACCATGGCTTGGATAATGTTAGGAGTGATCATTGTTTCTTGATGATACTGATCGGAGAATTATTGATCTTCTTTGGTTTTTCACTTTCTTTCAACAACTAAAGTACTTGGAGTACATAGTTTGATTATGACAGGTGTCCCATTATATTATATGGGTCTGTTTTCATATCATTGTGTGCACAAGGCAGAATTGGTGAATAGTGACAAGTGTCTGGAGTAAGAACTGCAACGGCCAGATATGTGTGGTCCACTGCTGTACTCGGATATGGCCTAAGTGTGTGAGCATGCCCAGTATGACCTTTCAGTATGTTGCTGACTGAAATTTGCTAAATTTGTTTGTGTGTGAGCATGCCCAGTATGACCTTTCAGTATGTTGCTGACTGAAATTTGCTAAATTTGTTTGTGTGTGAGCATGCCCAGTATAAGCATATATACTATATGTGTTTCAAAATCAAGTTGTTATTTACTTCAGGGCTCACCTTTGTGTTGTACATCGACAGGAAGCACAGTGTACCTGCAGGGCTTCCATGAGTCATTCTACATACAGTGGGGACAGCTATTATTTGTAAATTTCTACCCGGGGGGGCACACCTGATTGTTACTGTGGGTGTACATAGGATGAAGGGTTCACATTTGCTAGGCCTGCACTGCTATGTCAGGTACTCCATTTCAGTCTGTACTGTTGTCTATCGTACTGGCTTGAGGCATACCACTGCACTACAGACCTTAGCTTCCAATTACACGCATATTAGTTTGTGACTTCATAGCCTACCCAACCCACATCACACTGCCTGGCCTGCTGTTATCTGTCTGCATTGGCCTGGGGGGAGGTTACTCATATGCCTCTTCAGAGGGCATGATACAGCATTTGTTTGTGTTTGCGTTTGTCTACATTTGTCCTGCTGGCTGTGACTGTTAGGAATGTGACCCCCCCCCCAACTGGTATGTGTGAGTGAGTTAAGCTGTGTCTGTGCCAGTGAAATGCTGTCATGGCTTAGTGGTTCAGTACTGTGACTATAGTGCACAGTATCCTGAGTTGGAGCCCTGTCACTGCTTTTTATTTTCCTGCTGGGCAGACCAGACTGCTTAAAGAACAGTAAAGCAAGTGTGAGCGTGTTTACCCGACTTTGCCCAACATTGCTCAACGTTGCCTGGCATTGCACTGGTTAGCGCAGTGCGCAGTTGTGCGCAATTGTATTTAAATATGCTCAGTACTGGTAAAATGTGCTTAGCAGTGCTTTATATATCTTAAAATAGTGCACTCATACCTCAGGTGGTGCTGCAGGGCTTCCTATGTCGGATGCACATAGTACACTCCCTATACATCCACTC
The DNA here is from genome assembly GCF_019279795.1 of Protopterus annectens. Lineage (NCBI taxonomy): Eukaryota > Metazoa > Chordata > Ceratodontiformes > Protopteridae > Protopterus > Protopterus annectens. The sequence continues at coordinate 348,690,637 of NC_056743.1, forward strand.
ACAAGAACCAAGAAAAAAACTGGAAAAATGTTAACCAAGAAAAAAGTCCTCAAACAATCAAGTGCACACAAAAGTCCTGGGAACATATACCAAGCGGAAACCTGCTATACCAAATAATTATTTGAAAAATGTTCTCCTTGAGCAAGTCTTGTAG
>NC_056743.1:348695806-348730298 GCF_019279795.1 Protopterus annectens
TTTCCTGTTATGTGTTTCCCTTAATGGGAAGGCAAGTTTCCTATTTATGTTATTATTCTTTCCCTAACATGAAGGCATGTTTCCTATTTATATTATCATTGTTTCCTTAATGTTAAGGCATGTTTCCTATTTATGTTATCGTTATTTCCTTAATCTGAAGGCATGTTTCCTATTTATGTTATCATTGCTTCCTTAATGTGAAGGAATGTTTCCTATTTATGTTATCATTGTTTCCTTAACGTGAAGGCATGTTTCTATTTATATTATCATTGTTTCATTAAAGTGAAGGCATGTTACCTATTTATGTTATCATTCTTTCCTTAACCTGAATGCACATTTCCTATTTATGTCATCATTGTTTCCTTAATGTGAAGGCATGTTTCCTATTCATGTTATCATTCTTTCCTTAACCTGAGGGGACATTTCCTATTTATGTAATCATTCTTTCCTTAATGTGAAGGCATGTTTCCTTTTTAAGATATCATTGATTCCTTAATGTGAAGGCATGTTTCCTATTTATGTTATCATTGTTTCCTTAACTTGAAGGCATGTTTCCTATTTATGTTATCATTGTTTCCTTAATGTGAAGGCATGTTACCTATTTATGTTATCATTCTTACCTTAATGTGAAGGCATGTTTCCTATTTATGTTATCAGTGTTTCCTTAACATGAAGGCATGTTTCCTTTTTATGTTATCATTGTTTCCTTAATGTGAAGGAATTTTTGCTATTTATGTTATCGTTGTTTCCTTAAAGTGAAGACATATTTCCTATTTATGTTATCTTTCTTTCCTTAATGTGAAGGCAGGTTTCCTATTTATATTATCATTGTTTCCTTAAAGTTAAGGCATGTTTCCTATTTAAGTTATCAGTCTTTCCTTAACCTGAAGGCACGTTTCCTATTTATATTATCATTCTTTCCTTAATGTGAAGGAATGTTTCCTATTTTTGTTATCATTCTTTCCTTAATGTGAAGGTATGTTTCCTGTTTATATTATGGTTGTTTCCTTAACATGAAGGCATATTTCCTATTTATGTTATCATTGTTTTCTTAATGTGAAGGCATGTTTCCTATTTATGTTATCATTCTTTCCTTAATGTGAAGGCATGTTTCCTATTTATGGTATCATTCTTTCCTTAACGTGAAGGCATGTTTCCTTTTTAAGATATCATTGATTCCTTATTGTGAAGTCATGTTTCATATTTATGTTATCCTTGTTTCCTTAATGTGAAGGCATGTTTCCTATTCATGTTATCAATGTTTCTTTAACGTGAAGGCATGTTTCTTATTTATATTATCATTCTTTCCTTAATGTGAAGGCATGTTTCCTATTTAAGTTATCATTGTTTCCTTAACCTGAAGGCATTTTTCCTATTTATATTATGATTGTTTCCTTAATGTTAAGGCATATTTTCTATTTATGTTATCATTATTTCCTTAATCTGAAGGTATGTTTCCTATTTATGTTATTCTTGTTTCCATAATGTGAAGGCATGTTTCCTCTTTATGTTATCATTCTTTCATTAACATGAAAGCATGTTTCCTGTTTATGTTATCGTTGTTTGCTTAATGTGAAGGCATGTTTCCTATTTATGTTATCATTGTTTCCTTAATGTGAAGGCATGTTTCCTATTTATGTTATCACTCTTTCCTTAATGTGAAGGCATGTTTCCTATTTATGTTATCATTGTTTCCTTAATGTGAAGGCATGTTTCCTATTTATGTTATCATTCTTTCCTTAACATGAAGGCATGTTTCCTATTTATGTTATCATTGTTTCCTTAATGTGAAGGCATGTTTCCTATTTATGTTATCATTGTTTCCTTAACTTGAAGGCATGTTTCCTATTTATGTTATCATTGTTTCCTTAATGTGAAGGCATGTTGCCTATTTATGTTATCATTCTTACCTTAATGTGAAGGCATGTTTCCTATTTATGTTATCATTGTTTCCTTATCATTCTTTCCTTAATGTGAAGGCATGTTTCCTATTTATGTTATCATTCTTTCCTTAATGTGAAGGCATGTTTCCTATTTATGTTATTGTTGTTTCCTTAATGTGAAGGCATGTTTCCTATTCATGTTATCATTCTTTCCTTAATGTGATGGTATGTTTCCTATTATTGTTATGGGTGTTTCCTTAAAATGAAGGCATGTTTACTATTTGTGTTATCACTCTTTCCTTAATGTGAAGGCATGTTTCCTATTTATATTATCATTGTTTCCTTAATGTGAAGGCATGTTTCCTATTTATATTATCATTGTTTCCTTAATTTGAAAGCATGTTTCTTATTTATGTTATTGTTTCCTTAATGTGAAGGCACGTTTTCTATTTATGTTATCATTGTTTTCTTAATGTGAAGGCATGTTTCCTTCTTATGTTATCATTCTTTCATTAATGTGAAGGCATGTTTCCTGTTTATGTTATCATTGTTTCCTTAACGTGAAGGCATGTTTCCTATTTATGTTATCATTGTTTCCTTAATGTGAAGGCATGTTTCATATTTGTTATCATTCTTTCCGTAATGTGAAGGCATGTTTCCTACTTATGTTTTCATTATTTCCCTAATGTGAAGGCATGTTTCCTATTTATGTTATCATTGTTTCCTTAATGTGAAGGAATGTTTACTATTTATGTTATTATTCTTTCCCTAACGTGAAGGCATGTTTCCTATTTATGTTATCCTTGTTTCTTTAAAGTGAAGGCATGTTTCCTATTTATGTTATCCTTGTTTCCTTAAAGTGAAGGCATGTTTCCTATTTATGTTATCACTCTTTCCTTAATGTGAAGGGATGTTTCCTATTTATGTTATCATTGTTTCCTTAATGTGAAGGCATGTTTCCTATTTATGTTATCGTTGTTTCCTTAAAGTGAAGGCATGTTTCCTATTTATGTTATCATTCTTTCCTTAATGTGAAGGCATGTTTCCTATTTATGTTATGAGTCTTTCCTTAATGTGAAGGTATGTTTCCTGTTTATGTTATGGTTGTTTCCTTAACATGAAGGCATGTCTCCTATTTATGTTATCATTGTTTCATTATTGTGAAGGCATTTATCCTATTTATATTATCATTATTTCTTTAATGTGAAGCCATATCTCCTGTTTATATTGTCATTGTTTCCTTAATGTGAAAGCATGTTTCTTATTTATGGTATTGTTTCCTTAATGTGAAGGCACATTTTCTATTTATGTTATCAGTGTTTTCCTAATGTGAAGGCATGTGTCCTACTTATGTTATCATTATTTCATTAATGTGAAGGCATGTTTCCTATTTGTTATCATTCTTTCCGTAATGTGAAGGCATGTTTCCTATTTATGTTATCATTCTTTCCTTAATGTGAAGGCATGTTTCCTGTTTATGTTTTCATTGTTACCTTAACGTGAAGGAATGTTTCCTATTTATGTTATCATACTTTACTTAACGTGAAGGCATGTTTCCTATTTATGTTATTACTCTTTCCTTAATGTGAAGGCATGTTTCCTATTTATGTTATCGTTGTGTCCTTAATGTAAAGGCATGTTTCCTATTTATGTTAACATTCTTTCCTTAACATGAAGGCATGTTTCCTATTTATGTTGTCATTGTTTCCATAATGTGAAGGCATGTTTCCTATTTATGTTATCATTGCTTCCTTAACTTGAAGGAATGTTTCCTATTTATGTTATCATTGTTTTCTTAATGTGAAGGCATGTTGCCTATTTATGTTATCATTCTTACCTTAATGTGAAGGCATGTTTCCTATTTATGTTATCACTGTTTCCTTAACATGAAGGCTTGTTTCCTTTTTATGTTATCATTGTTTCCTTAATGTGAAGGCATTTTTCCTATTTATGTTATCGTTGTTTCCTTAAAGTGAAGACATGTTTCCTATTTATGTTATCTTTCTTTCCTTAATGTGAAGAGAGGTTTCCTATTTATATTATCATTGTTTCCTTAAAGTTAAGGCATGTTTCCTATTTATGTTATCAGTCTTTCCTTAACCTGAAGGCATGTTTCCTATTTATGTTATCATTGTTTCCTTAATGTGAAGGCATGTTTCCTATTTATGTTATCATTGTTTCCTTAAAGTGAAGGCATGTTTCCTATTTATGTTATCATTCTTTCCTTAATGTGAAGGCATGTTTCCTATTTATGTTATCATTCTTTCCTTAATGTGAAGGCATGTTTCCTATTTATATTATCATTGTTTCCTTAATGTGAAGGCATGTTTCCTATTTATATTATCATTGTTTCCTTAATGTGAAAGCATGTTTCTTATTTATGTTATTGTTTCCTTAATGTGAAGGCATGTTTTCTATTTATGTTATCATTGTTTTCTTAATGTGAAGGCATGTTTCCTTCTTATGTTATCATTCTTTCATTAATGTGAAGGCATGTTTCCTGTTTATGTTATCATTGTTTCCTTAACGTGAAGGCATGTTTCCTATTTATGTTATCATTCTTTCCTTAATGTGAAGGAATGTTTCATATTTATGTTATTGTTGTTTCCTTAATGTGAAGGCATGTTCCCTATTTATGTTATAATTATTTCCTTAATGTGAAGGCATGTTTCCTATTTATGTTATCATTGTTTCCTTAATGTGAAGGCATGTTTCCTATTTATGTTATCCTTGTTTCCTTAAAGTGAAGGCATGTTTCCTATTTATGTTATCATTGTTTCCTTAATGTGAAGGCATGTTTCCTATTTATGTTATCATTGTTTCCTTAATGTGAAGGCATGTTTCCTATTTATGTTATCATTGTTTCCTTAATGTGAAGGCATGTTTCCTATTTATGTTATGATTCTTTCCTTAATGTGAAGGTATGTTTCCTGTTTATGTTATGGTTGTTTCCTTAACATGAAGGCATGTCTCCTATTTATGTTATCATTGTTTCATTAATGTGAAGGCATTTATCCTATTATTGTTATGGGTGTTTCCTTAAAATGAAGGCATGTTTTCTATTTATGTTATCACTCTTTCCTTATTGTGAAGGCATGTTTCCTATTTATATTATCATTATTTCCTTAATGTGAAGCCATATCTCCTGTTTATATTGTCATTGTTTCCTTAATGTGAAAGCATGTTTCTTATTTATGGTATTGTTTCCTTAATGTGAAGGCACATTTTCTATTTATGTTATCAGTGTTTTCTTAATGTGAAGGCATGTTTCCTACTTATCTTATCATTATTTCATTAATGTGAAGGCATGTTTCCTATTTGTTATCATTCTTTCCGTAATGTAAAGACATGTTTCCTACTTGTTTTCATTATTTCCCTAATGTGAAGGCTTGTTTCCTATTTATGTTATCCTTGTTTCCTTAATGTGAAGGCATGTTTCCTATTTATGTTATTATTCTTTCCCTAACGTGAAGGCAAGTTTCCTATTTATGATATCCTAGTTTCCTTAAAGTGAAGGCATGTTTCCTATTTATGTTATCCTTATTTCCTTAAAGTGAAGGCATGTTTCCTATTTATGTTATCACTCTTTCCTTAATGTGAACGGATGTTTCCTATTCATGTTATCAATGTTTCCTTAACATGAAGGCATGTTTCCTATTTATATTATCATTGTTTCCTTAATGTTAAGGCATGTTTCCTATTTATGTTATCGTTATTTCCTTAATCTGAAGGCATGTTTCCTATTTATGTTATCATTGCTTCCTTAATGTGAAGGAATGTTTCCTATTTATGTTATCATTGTTTCCTTAACGTGAAGGCATGTTTCCTATTTATATTATCATTGTTTCATTAAAGTGAAGGCATGTTACCTATTTATGTTATCATTCTTTCCTTAACCTGAATGCACATTTCCTATTTATGTCATCATTGTTTCCTTAATGTGAAGGCATGTTTCCTAATTATGTTATCATTCTTTCCTTAACCTGAAGGCACATTTCCTATTCATGGTATCATTCTTATCTTAATGTGAAGTCATGTTTCCTATTTTGGTTATCATTCTTTCCTTAATGTGAAGGCATGTTTCCTATTTATGTTATCATTGTTTCCTTAACTTGAAGGCATGTTTCCTATTTATGTTATCATTGTTTCCTTAATGTGAAGGCATGTTACCTATTTATGTTATCATTCTTACCTTAATGTGAAGGCATGTTTCCTATTTATGTTATCAGTGTTTCCTTAACATGAAGGCATGTTTCCTTTTTATGTTATCATTGTTTCCTTAATGTGAAGGAATTTTTGCTATTTATGTTATCGTTGTTTCCTTAAAGTGAAGACATATTTCCTATTTATGTTATCTTTCTTTCCTTAATGTGAAGGCAGGTTTCCTATTTATATTATCATTGTTTCCTTAAAGTTAAGGCATGTTTCCTATTTAAGTTATCAGTCTTTCCTTAACCTGAAGGCACGTTTCCTATTTATATTATCATTCTTTCCTTAATGTGAAGGAATGTTTCCTATTTTTGTTATCATTCTTTCCTTAATGTGAAGGTATGTTTCCTGTTTATATTATGGTTGTTTCCTTAACATGAAGGCATATTTCCTATTTATGTTATCATTGTTTTCTTAATGTGAAGGCATGTTTCCTATTTATGTTATCATTCTTTCCTTAATGTGAAGGCATGTTTCCTATTTATGGTATCATTCTTTCCTTAACGTGAAGGCATGTTTCCTTTTTAAGATATCATTGATTCCTTATTGTTAAGTCATGTTTCATATTTATGTTATCCTTGTTTCCTTAATGTGAAGGCATGTTTCCTATTCATGTTATCAATGTTTCTTTAACGTGAAGGTAATGTTTCTTATTTATATTATCATTCTTTCCTTAATGTGAAGGCATGTTTCCTATTTAAGTTATCATTGTTTCCTTAACCCGAAGGCATTTTTCCTATTTATATTATGATTGTTTCCTTAATGTTAAGGCATGTTTTCTATTTATGTTATCGTTATTTCCTTAATCTGAAGGCATGTTTCCTATTTATGTTATTCTTGTTTCCATAATGTGAAGGCATGTTTCCTATTTATGTTATCATTCTTTCCTTAACATGAAAGCATGCTTCCTGTTTATGTTGTCTTTGTTTCTTTAATGTGAAGGCATGTTTCCTATTTATGTTATCATTGTTTCCTTAATGCGAAGGCATGTTTCCTTTTTAAGGTATCATGGTTTCCTTAATGTGAAGGCATGTTTCCTATTTATATTATCGTTGTTTCCTTAAAGTGAAGGCATGTGTCCTATTTATGTTATCATTCTTTCCTTAAACTGAGGGCACATTTCCTATTTATGTTATCATTCTTGCCTTAATGTGAAGGCATGTTTCCTATTGATATTATCATTCTTTCCTTAATGTGAAGGCATGTTTCCTGTTTATGTTTTCATTGTTACCTTAACGTGAAGGAATGTTTCCTATTTATGTTATCATACTTTACTTAACGTGAAGGCATGTTTCCTATTTATGTTATTACTCTTTCCTTAATGTGAAGGCATGTTTCCTATTTATGTTATCGTTGTGTCCTTAATGTAAAGGCATGTTTCCTATTTATGTTAACATTCTTTCCTTAACAAGAAGGCATGTTTCCTATTTATGTTGTCATTGTTTCCATAATGTGAAGGCGTGTTTCCTATTTATGTTATCATTGGTTCCTTAACTTGAAGGCATGTTTCCTATTTATGTTATCATTGTTTTCTTAATGTGAAGGCATGTTGCCTATTTATGTTATCATTCTTACCTTAATGTGAAGGCATGTTTCCTATTTATGTTATCACTGTTTCCTTATCTTTCTTTCCTTAATGTGAAGAGAGGTTTCCTATTTATATTATCATTGTTTCCTTAAAGTTAAGGCATGTTTCCTATTTATGTTATCAGTCTTTCCTTAACCTGATTGCGCCTTTCCTATTTATGTTATCATTGTTTCCTTAATGTGAAGGCATGTTTCCTATTTATGTTATTGTTGTTTCCTTAAAGTGAAGGCATGTTCCCTATTTATGTTATCATTCTTTCCTTAATGTGAAGGCATGTTTCCTATTCATGTTATCATTCTTTCCTTAATGTGATGGTATGTTTCCTATTATTGTTATGGGTGTTTCCTTAAAATGAAGGCATGTTTACTATTTGTGTTATCACTCTTTCCTTAATGTGAAGGCATGTTTCCTATTTATATTATCATTGTTTCCTTAATGTGAAGGCATGTTTCCTATTTATATTATCATTGTTTCCTTAATTTGAAAGCATGTTTCTTATTTATGTTATTGTTTCCTTAATGTGAAGGCACGTTTTCTATTTATGTTATCATTGTTTTCTTAATGTGAAGGCATGTTTCCTTCTTATGTTATCATTCTTTCATTAATGTGAAGGCATGTTTCCTGTTTATGTTATCATTGTTTCCTTAACGTGAAGGCATGTTTCCTATTTATGTTATCATTGTTTCCTTAATGTGAAGGCATGTTTCATATTTGTTATCATTCTTTCCGTAATGTGAAGGCATGTTTCCTACTTATGTTTTCATTATTTCCCTAATGTGAAGGCATGTTCCCTATTTATGTTATCATTGTTTCCTTAATGTGAAGGAATGTTTACTATTTATGTTATTATTCTTTCCCTAACGTGAAGGCATGTTTCCTATTTATGTTATCCTTGTTTCCTTAAAGTGAAGGCATGTTTCCTATTTATGTTATCACTCTTTCCTTAATGTGAAGGGATGTTTCCTATTTACGTTATCATTGTTTCCTTAATGTGAAGGCATGTTTCCTATTTATGTTATCGTTGTTTCCTTAAAGTGAAGGCATGTTTCCTATTTATGTTATCGTTGTTTCCTTAATGTGAAGGCATATTTCCTATTTATGTTATGATTCTTTCCTTAATGTGAAGGCATGTTTCCTATTTTTTATCATTCTTTCCGTAATGTAAAGACATGTTTCCTACTTATTTTCATTATTTCCCTAATGTGAAGGCTTGTTTCCTATTTATGTTATCCTTGTTTCCTTAATGTGAAGGCAAGTTTCCTATATATGTTATTATTCTTTCCCTAACATGAAGGCAAGTTTCCTATTTATGATATCCTAGTTTCCTTAAAGTGAAGGCATGTTTCCTATTTATGTTATCATTGTTTCCTTAATGTGAAGGCATGTTTCCTATTCATGTTATCAATGTTTCCTTAATGTGAAGGCATGTTTCCTATTTGTTATTATTCTTTCCGTAATGTGAAGGCATGTTTCCTACTTATTCACTACAATGATTTTATTATTTTTATTGTAGTTTTGCAGCGTATTTTATCGTTCTTAGATATTTATTTGCATTTATAATCCAGCATCAATGGTATGCTGATTGTCTAATTAAATGCTTGCATCTGTTTTTAATTAATGTATTAAGAAATTAAGTCATTCCTTATAAAGCATTGATTTATGGAGAGAGTTGTAGGATCTGATGAAGCTAACTTAGTGAAAGCGCTTATCCCTGTGTCTATGTTATTTGTGAATAAACTGATCTGTTTATCAGGATTTATGGACATCATTATTTGGACTGAATAAGAATTTGGACTGATTAAGAATCTACCTTTCCTCGTTTTCACACTTGAGCTTCTTTATTTTTTATATTTTAAATTATTGTCACAAGTGCATTAGTTTGTGACATAGCTACGTTGCTTTAGTTTTATTTATTCATTTGTCTGGCTATCACAAAGAACGATGTTTTCATTGCACTTAAAATTACATTTTTTATCGTACAATGACGGATATCGAACTGGCTTATGTGCCCAGAAGTGAACACCGGGGCAAAGAAGCTATAGAGCTTAGATTTCGGAAATTTTTAACTGGGACATTGACACCTTCCTGGTTTTTGGATGATGACAACATATCGAATGATGGCGAAGGAGCGACAGTTGATATGCTTAGGCTGAACCAGTTGCTCGGAAGTATAGAGAAAGATTTTTATAAGTTGAAGCATCTGCAAATGCAACGGATGCACTTTGAACTCTGTTTGGACAATAACATCATACCTCGCGGCTTGAGGGTTTTTTCGATGCCAAGTCAAGGGCAAGAATACCTAGAATTGCTTGCACTGTGGCAACGTATCAATATAGATACGAGCCGTAAGTACTTGAAGCTTTTAATTTACTTTTTCTTGCCTGAGGAAAACACGTTAATACATAATATCAACTCCAAACAAAGAGAACTGTTTAATGACTTTCCGGACAATATAGTACATGCACTGTTTGATAACGTTTTGGATTGTGTATCAGCCTATGAGCGTAAATTGTTCCAACAAAAGAAATCTAAGGTTTCTAGGGATTTAAAAGATTTTAGAACAGGCAATGTCTTTACTTGGCCCAGACATAGTTTTAACAGCAATGTAACTGATAGGAATGGGCAAGTTTCTGTGAATGTTAACAGAGCGGCAACTATTAATACTATTGTAAATGTAGACAATGTCAAAGGAACCCAATTGGACTCTTCTAGTACAATTGGAACTAGAAGTAATAATAGCAATATGTTGCCTCAACTCACAGGCCATAATGATATAACTGTAGATAATGCCAGTAATATTAATGCTTCTGCTACTGTTGGTCACACTTCTAACAACATAGTTGATGCTATTGAACTGTGTAAATCAGGTAATCCTACAGATGCTATATTGGTTACTAATAGCACACCTGAGCTAAGCACAGAAAATGTCTGTAATGACTCCTCTGATGTAATACATCTAACACATTCAAGCATAACTAATGATCAGAACTTATACTCGAAAGTTAACATTATTAAGAATACAGTAATTAGTAATACTGAATCTACACCTGTAGTAAAACCAAAAATACAAAGTAATGTTAACAGTATAAGAACAGAAACTAATTTGTCTTTCCCTTTAGCCATACGCCCAGACAGGGGTATGAGGAGATCTCGCTCAATGAGTCGGGGGAGACAAAAGAGGAAAATCTCAGGGGAATCCTTACACCACACCACTTTGAAAAAAATGTGGAACAGCAACCACCAGGATTAATCTATAATTTATCCAGTATAGAACTAACAGAAGATGATATCAAACTCCTAACTAAAGGTCTAAATTTTATACCACATACCAATAGTGGAATTATTGACACAGTTACAGATCTTAAAGTGTTTTGTCGAAATATCATGCTGAAATATATGTTTGAATCTAAAGGTAACATTAGTAGTAATAATTTAAATACCCCAATTAACAGCAGTGTCAAAACTTTCATGTTCAAAAATCTAAGTGACTTTGTACCATGTAATCACCCTTTGATTGAGGCCTATCTGAAGGTCACTGAGGAAGAGTTACATAAATTTTACAATAACAGAAAACAGTATGATATTAGAAATAAAAGAAGATATGATAATTTAACTCCTAATGAAAGGTACAGTTTGAATAAATTAAGGAATGACTTAAATATTATCATCAGACCGGCAGACAAAGGTTCTGGAATAGTGGTCTTAGATATGAAACACTACAATGAATATTATGCTACACGATAAATTTTATGTTTCTGCTGATATGGATTCTGTTTATAGAATGTGCACATATGTACATAATACATTATCTGATATCTTTAGATGTGGGCTTATAGGCAAAGATCTTTATGAATATTTGTACATACAAGCACCTACCATCCCCATTATACAAGGCTTACCGAAAATTCATTAAAATCATATTGACCCACCAATGAGACCTATAGTCTCAGGGAAGGGATGGGTGACAGAACACATTTCAGTATTTATTGAAAAACATTTAAGGGGTATATTAGATAACAACTCTTTTATGCTACGTGATTCAAAACATTTTTTAATGGATTTATATGATAATCTGAATGGGCATGACTTAATTGATAATTTAATTTTTGTAACATTAGATGTGCAGTCACTGTTCACAGTGAATCCTAATGAATTAGGATTGAATTTTGTGACTTCTTATCTCAAAGAACATAGTAGCTATTCTGATATTCTAATTGATCTTATAATACACTTTTTAGAATTGGGTTTGGAAAATAATGTTTTCATATTCCATGATAATATCTATCGGCAATGTGATGGCGTAGCTATGGGCACTTCGTGTGCCAATAGCTATGCCAATATGTTCCTAGCCTATTGGGAGGAAACAATATTATTTAAAGAAGCATTGTTTCAATCAAACGTTAGATTTTATAGACGTTTCGTAGATGATTTATTTATCTTATGGAATGGCACTGTGACTGAACTAGAGAATTTTTCTAAGATTATAAATGATTTAACTGCATGTCTGAAATTCACAGTACATTGGTCTGATAGGAAAATTGAATTTTTGGACCTTTATGTTGAGAAATTACCATGTGGAGTTATAAATACCGGGATTTATAGAAAACCTTGTTATCGCAATATGTTATTATTTAGGACCAGTATGCACCCAACATATGTTTTTAAAAATATAATGAAGGGACAAGTGTTACGAATGTCCAGATTGAATCCAGATGAAATAGGTCTTGAAAGAGATTTGAATGATTTAAAAGCGAAATTATTAGAAAGAGGGTATAATATAGGTGAGATAAATCAACATTTAGGGATAACATCTTCTTTATGTACAACAAAGGGTGCCCCTTATTTTGGACCTCCTACTGTAAATACTACAACAAACAATAATGTTACTTTACCCAATATAAAGTTTTCTACTTACTTTACTAGAGATAACATCGAGATCAGATATATTATTAATAAACATTGGGATATTTTACAGACTGATAACGACCTTAAGAAGATAGTAGGGGAGAAACCCTCATTTATATATAAAAATAAAATGAACCTTAAAAGATTGTTATGTTATAATACACCTAATAAAGATATCAGATCAGAAGGTTTTACTAAACCATGTGGACATTGTAATTTTTGTTCACTAATTGATATTAATCCCACTTTTATGCACCCGGACCTACATAAGGAATTTTATTTTACAGCAGATGCAAACTGTATGACATGCCATGTTGTATATTTGGCAGTATGTACAATCTGCTCTTCATTTTATGTAGGTAAGACTAACCGCTGTCTATGTAACAGAATAAGGGAGCATTGTTATAATATCAAAAAGAAAAATCCAAATAATGCTTTAGCAAAACATATTTTACAAGTAGGTGATCTTCACAAGTTTACGTTTAAGGTATTAGAAGTGATTCTACCGAATAAAAGGGGAGGCGATATTAGGTGTTACACAGAAGGTCGAGAAAGTGGTTGGATCATTTTACTCAGAGCCAATAAGGGCTCTGGCTTAAATGAAAGAGCTTCAATTAAACCTCACCTTAGACAACGCAGGCACATCAAATAACACATATTAATAATAGCATACACACACCCTTTTATATATTCATCAAACATACATACCTACCTCTCTCATATATATATATATATACACATATTTATTATTTTTTATTAACATTACATATCATATTTATTACATTTATCATAAACATTCACTATAATACATTTATATATACACTTATTAATTTATACATTCACATATTTTATAATATTTTAGATATACACATATTTCATACGTTCATTTACATACATATATGTATATTTCTCATGTACTTTATTTACATACATACACATACATTTTATATATTTATACATATATATATATATATATATATATATATATATATATATATATATGTATTTATTTATTCCCATTCATTCATATTCACATCCATTCATAGCATTTATATTTACATTTATATTTACATTTACATTAATTACATATATTCTTAGTATATTCTTAGTATACATACTCATATTTACATCTATTTTACATGTATAATACCTATTTATTTATTTATATTTATATCGCATATATACATTTTATACATATATATTTATTATTCATATATTTTGCACTTTCTGGCATTAGGAACTTTGATGTAGTGTTAGTCAGATGGTGTTTGATTTATTCATTGTGCACACTTCAATGTTAATATACATTAAATACATAGAACAATGTTTGATATTGTGGTCACTTTAATAATTGTGGTCACTTTATTATGTAAATATATATATATATATATATATATATATATATATATATATATATATATATATGTATATTTATCTGTCCAGTACTTACTCTCATATAATGCATAGACATAAATTGTTTTATTTTAGATGTTTGTTTAAATATACATTTACATATTATTATTTCTATTAAGGGCTTTTATGATAAATGTTTTTTGTCATAATGTATAAAATGAGCTATATTCACTACAATGATTTTATTATTTTTTATTGTAGTTTTGCAGCGTATTTTATTGTTCTTAGATATTTATTTGCATTTATAATCCAGCATCAATGGTATGCTGATTGTCTAATTAAATGCTTGCAACTGTTTTTAATTAATGTATTAAGAAATTAAGTCAAACCTTATAAAGCATTGATTTATGGAGAGAGTTGTAGGATCTGATGAATCTAACTTAGTGAAAGCGCTTATCCCTGTGTCTATGTTATTTGTGAATAAACTGATCTGTTTATCAGGAGTTATGGGACATCGTTATTTGGACTGAATAAGAATTTGGACTGATTAAGAACCAACCTTTCCTCGTTTTCGCACTTGAGCTTCTTTATTTTTTATGTTTCCTTCTTATGTCGTCATTATTTCCCTAATGTGAAGGCATGTTTCCTATTTATGTTATCGTTGTTTCCTTAATGTGAAGGCATGTTTCCTATTTATGTTATTATTCTTTCCCTAACGTGAAGGCATGTTTCCTATTTATGTTATCCTGGTTTCCTTAAAGTGAAGGCATGTTTCCTATATGTTATCCTTGTTTCCTTAAAGTGAAGGCATGTTTCCTATTTATGTTATCACTCTTTCCTTAATGTGAAGTGATGTTTCCGATTCAAGTTATCAATGTTTCCTTAATGTGAAGGCATGTTTCCTATTTATGTTATTGTTGTTTTCTTAAAGTGAAGGCATGTTTCCTATTTATGTTATCATGCTTTCCTTAATGTGAAGGCATGTTTCCTATTTATGTTATGATTCTTTCCTTAATGTGAAGGTATGTTTCCTGTTTATATCATGGATGTTTCCTTAAAATGAAGGCATGTCTCCTATTTATGTTATCATTGTTTCCTTAATGTGAAGGCATTTTTCCTATTATTGTTATGGGTGTTTCCTTAAAATGAAGGCATGTTTACTATTTATGTTATCACTCTTTCCTTAATGTGAAGGGATGTTTCCTATTCATGTTATCAATGTTTCCTTAATGTGAAGGCATGTTTCCTATTTATATTATCATTCTTTCCTTAATGTGAAGGCATGTTTCCTATTTATGTTATCAATGTTTCCTTAACCTGAAGGCATGTTTCCTATTTATATTATCATTGTTTCCTTAATGTTAAGGCATGTTTCCTATTTATGTTATCGTTATTTCCTTAATCTGAAGGTATGTTTCCTATTTATATTATCATTGTTTCCTTAATGTGAAGGCATGTTTCCTATTTATATTATCATTGTTTCATTAAAATGAAGGCATGTTTCCTATTTATGTTATCATTTTTTCCTTAACCTGAAGGCACATTTCCTATTTATGTCATCATTCTTTCCTTAATGTGAAGGCATGTTTCCTGTGTATGCTTTCATTGTTTTGTTAACATGAAGGCATGTTTCCTATTTATGTTATCATACTTTTCTTAACGTGAAGGCATGTTTCTTATTTATGTTATTAATCTTTCCTTAATGTGAAGGCATATTTCCTGTTTATGTTATCGTTGTTTCCTTAATGTAAAGGCATGTTTCCTATTTATGTTAACATTCTTTCCTTAACATGAAGGCATGTTTCCTATTTATATTGTCATTGTTTCCATAATGTGAAGGCATGTTTCCTATTTATATCATTGTTTCCTTAATGTGAAGGCATGTTGCCTATTTATGTTATCATTCTTACCTTAATGTGAAGGCATGTTTCCTATTTATGTTATCAGTGTTTCCTTAACATGAAGGCATGCTTTCTTTTTATGTTATCATTGTTTCCTTAATGTGAAGGAATTTTTGCTATTTATGTTATCGTTGTTTCCTTAAAGTGAAGACATATTTCCTATTTATGTTGTCTTTTTTTCCTTAATGTGAAGGCAGGTTTCCTATTTATATTATCATTGTTTCCTTAAAGTTAAGGCATGTTTCCTATTTATGTTATCAGTCTTTCCTTAACCTGAAGGCACGTTTCCTATGTCTGTTATCATTGTTTCCTTAATGTGAAGGCATGTTTCCTATTTATGTTATTGTTGTTTCCTTAAAGTGAAGGCATGTTTCCTATTTATGTTATCATTCTTTCCTTAATGTGAAGGCATGTTTCTTATTTATGTTATCATTGTTTCCTTAATGTGAAGGCATGTTTCCTATTTATGGTATCATTCTTTCCTTAACGTGAAGGCATGTTTCCTTTTAAGATATCATTGATTCCTTATTGTGAAGTCATGTTTCATATTTATGTTATCCTTGTTTCCTTAATGTGAAGGCATGTTTCCTATTCATGTTATCAATGTTTCTTTAACGTGAAGGCATGTTTCCTATTTATATTATCATTCTTTCCTTAATGTGAAGGCATGTTTCCTATTTAAGTTATCATAGTTTCCTTAACCTGAAGGCATGTTTCCTATTTATATTATGATTGTTTCCTTAATGTTAAGGCATGTTTTCTATTTATGTTATCACTCTTTCCATAATGTGAAGGCATGTTTCCTATTTATGTTATTCTTGTTTCCATAATGTGAAGGCATGCTTCCTATTTATGTTATCATTCTTTCCTTAACATGAAAGCATGTTTCCTGTTTATGTTGTCATTGTTTCCTTAATGTGAAGGCATGTTTCCTATTTATGTTATCATTGTTTCGTTAACTTGAAGGCATGTTTCCTATTTATGTTATCATTGTTTCCTTAATGTGATGGCATGATTCCTATTTAAGGTATCATGGTTTCCTTAATGTGAAGGCATGTTTCCTATTTATATTATCGTTGTTTCCTTAAAGTGAAGGCATGTGTCCTATTTATGTTATCATTCTTTCCTTAAACTGAGGGCACATTTCCTATTTATGTTATCATTCTTACCTTAATGTGAAGGCATGTTTCCTATTTATGTTATCATTCTTTCCTTAATGTGAAGGCATGTTTCCTGTTTATGTTTTCATTGTTACCTTAACGTGAAGGAATGTTTCCTATTTATGTTATCATACTTTACTTAACGTGAAGGCATGTTTCCTATTTATGTTATTACTCTTTCCTTAATGTGAAGGCATGTTTCCTATTTATGTTATCATTGTTTCCTTAATGTAAAGGCATGTTTCCTATTTATGTTAACATTCTTTCCTTAACGTGAAGGCATGTTTTCTATTTATGTTGTCATTGTTTCCATAATGTGAAAGCATGTTTCCTATTTATGTTATCATTGCTTCCTTAACTTGAAGGCATGTTTTCTATTTATGTTATCATTGTTTCCTTAATGTGAAGGCATGTTGCCTATTTAAGTTATCATTCTTACCTTAATGTGAAGGCATGTTTCCTATTTATGTTATCAGTGTTTCCTTAACATGAAGGCATGTTTCCTTTTTATGTTATCATTGTTTCCTTAATGTGAAGGCATTTTTCCTATTTATGTTATCGTTGTTTCCTTAAAGTGAAGACATGTTTCCAATTTATGTTATCTTTCTTTCCTTAATGTGAAGGCAGGTTTCCTATTTATTTTATCATTGTTTCCTTAAAGTTAAGGCATGTTTCCTATTTATGTTATCAGTCTTTCCTTAACCTGATTGCGCCTTTCCTATTTATGTTATCATTGTTTCCTTAATGTGAAGGCATGCTCCCTATTTATGTTATCATTCTTTCCTTAATGTGAAGGCGTGTTTCCTATTCATGTTATCATTCTTTCCTTAATGTGATGGCATGTTTCCTGTTTATGTTATGGTTGTTTCCTTAACATGAAGGCATGTCTCCTATTTATGTTATCATTGTTTCCTTAATGTGAAGGCATTTTTCCTATTATTGTTATGGGTGTTTCTTTAAAATGAAGGCATGTTTACTATTTGTGTTATCACTCTTTTCTTAATGTGAAGCCATGTTTACTATTTATATTATCATTGTTTCCTTAATGTGAAGGCATGTTTCCTATTTATATTATCATTGTTTACTTAATTTGAAAGCATGTTTCTTATTTATGTTATTGTTTCCTTAATGTGAAGGCACGTTTTCTATTTATGTTATCATTGTTTTCTTAATGTGAAGGCATGTTTCCTTCTTATGTTATCATTCTTTCATTAAAGTGAAGGGATGTTTCCTGTTTATGTTATCATTGTTTCCTTAACGTGAAGGCATGTTTCCTATTTATGTTATCATTGTTTCCTTAATGTGAAGGCATGTTTCATATTTGTTATCATTCTTTCCGTAATGTGAAGGCATGTTTCCTACTTATGTTTTCATTATTTCCCTAATGTGAAGGCATGTTCCCTATTTATGTTATCGTTGTTTCCTTAATGTGATGGCATGTTTCCTATTTATGTTATTATTCTTTCCCTAACGTGAAGGCATGTTTCCTATTTATGTTATCCTTGTTTCCTTAAAGTGAAGGCATGTTTCCTATTTATGTTATCCTTGTTTCCTTAAAGTGAAGGCATGTTTCCTATTTATGTTATCACTCTTTCCTTAATGTGAAGGCATGTTTCCTATTTATGTTATCCTTGTTTCCTTAATGTGAAGGCATGTTT
Source organism: Protopterus annectens (assembly GCF_019279795.1). Lineage (NCBI taxonomy): Eukaryota > Metazoa > Chordata > Ceratodontiformes > Protopteridae > Protopterus > Protopterus annectens. Next base: position 348,714,464 of record NC_056743.1, read on the forward strand.
CCTATTTATGTTATCGTTGTTTCCTTAAAGTGAAGGCATGTTTCCTATTTATGTTATCATTCTTTCCTTAATGTGAAGGCATGTTTCCTATTTATGTTATGAGTCTTTCCTTAATGTGAAGGTATGTTTCCTGTTTATGTTATGGTTGTTTCCTTAACATGAAGGCATGTCTCCTATTTAATGTTATCATTGTTTCCTTAATGTGAAGGCATTTTTCCTATTATTGTTATGGGTGTTTCCTTAAAATGAAGGCATGTTTACTATTTATGTTATCACTCTTTCCTTAATGTGAAGCCATATCTCCTGTTTATATTGTCATTGTTTCCTTAATGTGAAAGCATGTTTCTTATTTATGGTATTGTTTCCTTAATGTGAAGGCACATTTTCTGTTTATGTTATCAGTGTTTTCGTAATGTGAAGGCATGTTTCCTACTTATCTTATCATTATTTCATTAATGTGAAGGCATGTTTCCTATTTGTTATCATTTTTTCCGTAATGTAAAGACATGTTTCCTACTTGTTTTCATTATTTCCCTAATGTGAAGGCTTGTTTCCTATTTATGTTATCCTTGTTTCCTTAATGTGAAGGCATGTTTCCTATTTATGTTATCCTTATTTCCTTAAAGTGAAGGCATGTTTCCTATTTATGTTATCACTCTTTCCTTAATGTGAACGGATGTTTCCTATTCATGTTATCAATGTTTCCTTAACATGAAGGCATGTTTCCTATTTATATTATCATTCTTTCCTTAATGTGAAGGCATGTTTCCTATTTAAGTTATCAATGTTTCCTTAACCTGATGGCATGTTTCCTATTTATATTATCATTGTTTCCTTAATGTTAAGGCATGTTTCCTATTTATGTTATCATTGCTTCCTTAATGTGAAGGAATGTTTCCTATTTATGTTATCATTGTTTCCTTAATGTGAAGGCATGTTTCCTATTTATATTATCATTGTTTCATTAAAGTGAAGGCATGTTACTTATTTATGTTATCATTCTTTCCTTAACCTGAATGCACGTTTCCTATTTATGTCATCATTGTTTCCTTAATGTGAAGGCATGTTTCCTATTTATGTTATCATTGTTTCCTTAATGTGAAGGCATGTTTCCTATTCATGTTATCATTCTTTCCTTAACCTGAGGGGACATTTCCTATTTATGTAATCATTCTTTCTTTAACGTGAAGGCATGTTTCCTTTTTATGATATCATTGATTCCTTAATGTGAAGTCATGTTTCCTATTTATTTTATCGTTGTTTCCTTAATGTGAAGGCATGTTTCCTATTCATGTTATCAGTGTTTCCGTAACATGAAGGCAGTTTTCCTATTTATGTTATTACTCTTTCCTTAATGTGAAGGCATGTTTCCTATTTATGTTATTGTTTCCATAATGTGAAGGTATGTTTCCTATTTATGTTATCATTCTTTCCTTTACATGGAGGCATGTTTCCTATTTATGTTGTCATTGTTTCGTTAATGTTAAGGCATGTTTCCTATTTATGTTATCATTGTCTCCTTAACTTGAAGGCATGTTTCCTATTTATGTTATCATTGTTTCATTAATGTGAAGGCATGTTTCCTATTTATGGTATCATTGTTTCCTTAATGTGAAGGCATGTTTCCTATTTATATTATTGTTGTTTCCTTAAAGTGAAGGCATGTTTCCTCTTTATGTTATCATTCTTTCCTTAAACTGAGGGCACATTTCCTATTTATGTTATCATTCTTACCTTAATGTGAAGGCATGTTTCCTATTTATGTTATCATTCTTTCCTTAATGTGAAGGCATGTTTCCTGTTTATGTTATCATTGTTTCCTTAACGTGAAGGCATGTTTCCTATTTGTTATCATACTTTACTTAACGTGAAGGCATGTTTCCTATTTATATTATTACTCTTTCCTTAATGTGAAGGCATGTTTCCTATTCATGTTATCCTTGTTTCCTTAATGTGAAGGCATGTTTCCTATTTATGTTAACATTCTTTCCTTAACGTGAAGGCATGTTTTTTATTTATGTTGTCATTGTTTCCATAATGTGAAGGCATATTTCCTATTTATGTTATCATTGTTTCCTTAACTTGCAGGCATGTTTCCTATTTATGTTATCATTGTTTCCTTAATGTGAAGGCATGTTTCCTATTTATGTTATCATTCATACCTTAATGTGAAGGCATGTTTCCTATTTATGTTATCAGTGTTTCTTTAACATAAAGGCATGTCTCCTATTTATGTTATCATTCTTTCCTTAATGTGAAGGCATGTTTCCTGTTTATGTTATCATTCTTTCCTTAATGTGAAGGCATGTTTCCTGTTTATGTTATCATACTTTGCTTAACGTGAAGGTATGTTTCTTATTTATGTTATTACTCTTTCCTTAATGTGAAGGCATATTTCCTATTTATGTTATCATTGTTTCCTTAATGTGAAGGCAAGTTTCCTATTTATGTTAACATTCTTTCCTTAACGTGAAGGCATGTTTCCTATTTATATTGTCATTGTTTCCATAATTTGAAGGCGTTTCCTATTAATGCTATCATTGTTTTCTTAATGTGAAGGCATGTTGCCTATTTATGTTATCATTCTTACCTTAATGTGAAGGCATGTTTCCTATTTATGTTATCAGTGTTTCCATAACATGAAGGCATGTTTCCTTTTTATGTTATCATTGTTTCCTTAACTTAAAGGCATGCTTCCCATTTATGTTATCATTGTTTCGTTAATGTGAAGGCATATTTCCTATTGATGGTATCATTGTTTCCTTAATGCGAAGGCATGTTTCCTATTTATATTATCGTTGTTTCCTTAAAGTGAAGGCATGTTTCCTCTTTATGTTCATAGGTTCATAGGTTCATAGGTTCATAATAGGCTATCTGCCCTAGGGCATTTATAAGCCTAACCAGAATGTGTGTGGCTTTCACCACCCCTTAGGATGAGAATACTATACCCATTAGTTTGCTGTGCCTCTGTCCAGCAGTGATACAGAGATGATTCCCGGGGTAAACCTACGATCTCCCATCCACTCGTCAAGATTTCTCTTGAACAGAGTCAGTGAGGGGCTCTGCCTCACATGGACTGGGATTCTGTTCCATAGTGTAGGGAGTCTCTGGGTGATGAATCTGTCCCTCCAGCACGTCCTATTTATATCCGTGTTGAGGTTTAAGTCTCTTGCTCTCGTGGCTCTGCTGGATTTGGATTTTTTGAGGTGGAGCATGTCCATTAATTCTGGGTTGGACTTGGCTTTGTATGTCAGGCACAGATCACCTCTGAGCAGACGGTATGCGACTGAATAGAGCTGGAGTTTCTTCAATTGGGCATCGTATGACATATGTTTGCACCCCTTTATCCTTTTGGTGAGGAACTTTTGGGGTCTTTCCAACTGCTGCAGGTGTCGGGTAAGGTACATTCCGAATGGGGCATTGTACTCAATCATTGGTCTGATAAGTGAAGAGTACAGGGGTACAATGACCTCTCCTGATCTGGATGTGAATCCCTTCATGATCAAATGGGCAATGTGGAAGGTCTTCCTAACCACTTTGGCAATGTGAGTGTCAAAAGAGAGGTTACTGTCAACTTGGGTCCCCAGGTCCCTGATAACTTCTTCCGTGTTTAATGGATTACCACCTATGTGGTAATTAGGGGTTACCTTGTTTTTCCCAAAGGGTATGACTATACATTTTTTGGCATTTAGCTTAAGGCCATGGCTCTGGCACCAGTTATCCATTTCTATGAGACCTCTCTGGAGGATGTCTGTGTCTGATGGAGTGTCAATTATGGTGCCCAGTTTGCAGTCATCTGCAAATTTTGTCAGCCACAATCCCCCTATGTTTGCCTGCACTTCAGAAAATAAATGCCGAACAAGGGGCCCAGGACTGAGCCCTGTGGGACACCTCTCGTGACCGGCTTAGAGTCTGACATGGCACCAGCAACTCTAACCCTGTGTGTTCTGTCCTTGAGCCAGTTTGCAACCCATCTTGTGACATATGGGTTTACATCTAAGCTGGTGAGCTTTTCTATGATGCCCAAGTGGGGTATTGTGTCGAACGCTTTTGCTAGGTCAAGGTAGGCTGTGTGAACTGCCTTACCCTCATCAATGGCCTTAGTGACTGTTTCAAAAGTCGACCAAGTTCAAGAGGCAGGATCTGCCCTTGACAAAGCCAAATTGGGTAGGATCCAGTGTCTGTAGGTCCCCAATGTCTTTATTTATGAGTTCCATTATGATCCTCTCCATAGCTTTGCAGACAAGGCTGCTCAAGCTTATGGGGCGTAATTTCCAGGGTCCAGAAGCACCACCTTTGTGGAGTGGGACCACAGTTGCCGTCACGCCATTCTTTGGACGTATCCTGTAGTAAGGCTAAGATTAAACAGCAGCCTTATGTGTGGGTTTAGTTCCTCATTGAGTTCGTAGCACACAGCCGGGACACCGTCCGGTCCCATTGATGCTGTGTTTTGCTTTAGAGAGAGCAGCTCACCTGGGCATCTGAGATGTTTGGGAGGCTAGACTCTGGTGGGATAGATATTTCTCCTTTTCCCGAGGCGGAGGGGAGGAATTTGCACTCAACCTGTCTGCCAGTATGTTGACAATGTCTGTGGGTTCAGTCATTTTTTTATCATTTTGGACTAATTCTGAGCATATCTGGGAGTTTCCACCCAGGTTTCTAACATAGCTAAAGAAGGCTTTATGATTGTCTTTTGTGTCATTAGCGATTTTTCTCTCAAAGTTGGCCTTGGATGATTTTATGAGTGATCGTAGTGTTTTGCTAGTATTGATCAGAGATGCCTTCCCTTTTAGGGATTTTGCTCTGTCATGTAGTAGCTTTCTCCTCTTATTGTAGAGTTTGTTTATGGCTGGGGTCCACCAGACCGGGCGCCTGCCTTTGGTGGAAAGGGTCTTGATTTTATTAGGGATTGCTTGATCCATACATTCCTGGAGGTGCTCGTAGAAGGCATTTGTAAGGGTTTCAGCAGCGTGGGTTGTGGTTTCCACTGGCTCTCGGGCCTTGAAGGATACCACTCCAGTCTTAAGAAGTGTGAAGTTTGCTTTTGAGAAGTTCTTCACTGTGGTCTTTTTTGCTGGGGTGGGGCGGGATGTGGATCTCCAGAGAGATTAATTTATGGTCTGATCTCACCAATGAGGGATATACTTCCGGTGTGGAACATTTTGTCCCCATGTTTGTGATGATCAGGTCTAGTATATTTTCTCCTCTTGTGGGAATGGTGACTAGTTGTTCCATAGCATTTGAGTTTATGAACTCAAGGAACCTTTGGGCTAGGGTGCTGGGGCTTGAGTAATGTTCCCAGTCTATGTTTGGGTAGTTGAAGTCACCCAATATGATGGTGTTTGGAGAGACATTCATACTCTCCAGTGTCTTCAGGAAGGCTGTGTGGGTTTCCTGAGTTTGAGAAGGTGGTCTGTAGCATGTTACAAACTGTAGGGCAGTTTTACCTATGGTTAATTGCACCTGGATGGTCTCTGATGCTTCGTGCATTGCCATTAACCTGGAGGTGTGGGTATCCTTTATGAATATGGATACTCCCCCTCCTTTTGTGGTTTGGTCCGGATTTTGGGGCCGGAACGCATGATATGAGGTATAACCTGATAGTGCTGGAGTGCTCTCAGGAGCCTTGAACCAGGTTTCAGTCACAGCACAGACATCGATGTTCTCCATACTGAGGAGGGCTTTGAGGGCGTGCATCTTGAGGTTTAGACTTCTGGCATTGAGCAGTATTACCCTTAGTTTTTCTCCATTTTTGTTTTCTAGGGTGGTAGGTTTATCATTTGAGCCTTGCCTAAAAAAGGCACTATGGGGGTGGCAAGAGCCTTTGCCAATATCCGGAAGCCCAGGAGTGACAGGTGCAAGCTGCCCCTTGTGAAGCAGTGTGGCTTGTTATCATTCTTTCCTTAAACTGACGGCATATTTCCTATTTATGTTATCATTCTTACCTTAATGTGAAGGCATGTTTCCTATTTATGTTATCATTCTTTCCTTAATGTGAAGGCATGTTTCCTGTGTATGTTTCCATTGTTTCCTTAATGTGAAGGCATGTTTCCTATTTATGTTATCATACTTTACTTAACGTGAAGGCATGTTTCTTATTTATGTTATTAATCTTTCCTTAATGTGAAGGCATGTTTCCTATTTATGTTAACATTCTTTCCTTAACGTGAAGGCATGTTTCCTATTTATATTGTCATTGTTTCCATAATTTGAAGGCGTTTCCTATTTATGCTATCATTGTTTCCTTAATCTGAAGGCATGTTGCTTATTTATGTTATCATTCTTACCTTAATGTGAAGGCATGTTTCCTATTTATGTTATCAGTGTTTCCTTAACATGAAGGCATGTTTCCTTTTTATGTTATCATTGTTTCCTTAATGTGAAGGAATTTTTGCTATTTATGTTATCGTTGTTTCCTTAAAGTGAAGACATGTTTCCTATTTATGTTATCTTTCTTTCCTTAATGTGAAGGCAGGTTTCCTATTTATATTATCATTGTTTCCTTAAAGTTAAGGCATGTTTCCTATTTATGTTATCACTCTTTCCTTAACCTGAAGGCACGTTTCCTATTTATGTTATCATTGTTTCCTTAATGTGAAGGCATGTTTCCTATTTATGTTATCGTTGTTTCCTTAAAGTGAAGGCATGTTTCCTGTTTATGTTATCATTGTTTCCTGCACTGTTATAACTTGATATTACTTGTGAACCTCTGCTATCTCTGAAAAAAAACAAACAAAAAAAAAAAAATCTTGCTTTTTTCCCACTTTTCTGAGAGTTAAAAAAGTTCAGTTACAGGCTTGCTGTTCCTGAACTATTTGAAAGTTTCTGTGAGGCCATTTTTGCTTGGGCTAAAGTAAAGTCTCTCTGTTAATCAGTGGTGGTGAATAACATTGAGCAGCTTCCCTGCCCCCCGTAGAGGTGGTTACTGACATGAAACTGTAGTTTTATTGTCTGTTTTGGGTATATTCCTGCTTCTTTCCAGCCCCTGCTATCAAGCACGCTTTAATGTGCTTTAGCGCGATTTAGCGCGGAGTTGCCACTACAGCAGCATCGGACAGCGCTGGTTTAACAAGGTTAAACTTTTTCTGGCTCCATAAAGTCTGTTCTTCATTTTTTCCCTTAGAACTGCTCTGTTAGGAACCTAAACTGTTTACACCTTCACTAAAAAGTGCAGCACTTGTTCCAAATAGCTTTTTCTTCTCAAAAAGCTCAGCACTTGTCTTATAAGCATATCCCTTGTCTTATAAGCATTCTCTTTGCAGGTCAAGCACTCCTATATTATACAAATCTCTCACTAGCAAAACCCCCCAGGAGTGCCCACTTCCCTACTAAGCCCACTACTTTTCTTTCTCATACCAACTCATAAATCTTTCTAGCATGTCGAAGGGTCAGATGCTGGCGTCCTCTCCTGCCCAGTTGGTGAATCTTGGAATTCTGAGACAATGTTACAATTACCTCATGTACACGGGCAACCCTCTCCTCCTCCCACGTAACACTAACACTTGCGAGAGATGCAGCTATTTAGCCAAACTGGAGGCTGAGCTCTCTCAACTCAGGACTGGCAAGACCAGGCAGGAGGAGAAGGCAACTACACACACCACAATACCAGTCTCACAAAACTCAACCACACCATTGAATCAAACACATAAACACACTAAGACATACTCGGAGGCTCTGAGTAAAAATTTACCTAAACAGCAGAGGCCTCCAAAGCAGACACCCAAGCAACTGCAAACTCAATACACCACACAAACAACACATAAACAACAAAATCATTGTGCAAAGCAGTCACTGCCCTTAAGGCCAAATACAACACCAAACATACTTGTCATAGGTGACTCCATAGTCAGACACACTGACGTCCCACTCACCAGGCTGAACAAGGAGAAGGTCACGGTAAGCTGCCTATCGGGCTAGAATCCGCCACATAACACAAGCACTCAGGTCACTCCACGGCAAGTACAAGTATGACACAGTCATTGTCCATGCTGGTGTGAACGACCTGACGCACCTCCTGGACTACATGAAAAGAGACATAGAGGAGCTCTCTGATTATGTAGCCCAGGCAGGTATGACCCTGACCCTGAGCAGTATCCTTCCTTCACCAAGAATGATGCCACAATACAGTGACAAGATGATCAGCTTTAACAATTGGCTTAATTTCTGATGTCATTCAAAGGGGATCCAGTGCCTGTCTGCCTGGGATGACATGCTCGATAAGCCACGCTGCTTCGCAAGGGACGGCTTGCACCTGTCACCCCTGGGATTCCGGATATTGGCTAAGACTCTTGCCACCCCCATAGTGCCTTTTTTAGGCAAGGCTCAAATTCTAAACCTACCACCCTAGAAAACAAAAACATGAAGAAACTAAGGGTAATGCTGCTCAATGCCAGAAGTCTAAATCTCAAAATGCACGCACTCGAGGCCCTTCTCAGTATGGAGAACATCGATGTCTGTGCTGTGACTGAAACCTGGTTCAAGGCTCCTGAGAGCACCCCGGCACTATCAGGTTTCATCTCATATCATGCGTTCTGGCCCCAAAACCCGGACCACACCACAAAAGGAGGGGGTGTATCCATATTCATCAAGGATCTCACACCTCCAGGTTTGTGGCTACGCACGAAGCATCGGAAACCATCCAGGTGCAATTAACCATAGGCAAAACTGCATTACAATTTGTAGCATGCTAAAGGCCACCCTCTCAAACTCAGGAAACCCACACAGCCTTCCTGAAGACACTGGAGGGCATAAATGTATCACCAAACACCATCATATTGGGTGACTTAAACTACCTGAATATAGACTGGGAACATTACTCAAGCCCAAACTTTCTAGCCCAAAGGTTTCTGGAGTTCATAAATTCAAATGCCATGGAACAACTAGTCACCGTCCCCACAAGAGGAGAAAATATACTAGATCTCATCATCACGAACATGGGGACAAAATGCTCCACATCGGAAGTATATCCCTCATTGGTGAGATCAGATCATAAACTAATCTCACTAGAAATCCACATCCCACCCCCACCCCAAACAAAAAAGACCACAGTGAAGAACTTCTCTAAAGCAAACTTCACACTACTCAAGACAGGTGTGGTATCCTTCAAGGCCCCCGAGCCAATGGAAACCATAACCCAAGCTGCGGAAGCCCTTACAAATGCCTTCTATGAACACCTTCAGGACTGCATGGATCAGGCAATCCCAAATAAAACCAAGACTCTTTCCACCAAGGGCAAACGTCCAGTCTGGTGGACCCCAGCCATAAACAAACTTTACAATAAGAGGAGAAAGTTATTACATGATAGAGCAAAATCCCAAAAAGGGAAGGCATCTTTGATCAGCACTAGCAAGAAGCTACGATCCCTCATAAAATCATCCAAGGCCAACTTTGAGAGAAAATTGCCATAGATTCAAAAGACAATCATAAGGCCTTCTTCAGCTATGTCAGAAACCTGGGTGGAAACTCCCAGATATGCTCAGAATTAGTCCAAAATGATACAAAAATCACTGAACCCACAGACATCGCCAACATACTGGCAGACAGGTTCAGCGCAAACTTCACCCTCTCCCCCAAAAGGAGAGATAACTATCCCAACTGAGAGTAGCCTCCCAGACATCTCAAATGCAGGTGAAAGCTGCTCTCTCTAAGCAACACAGCATCAATGGGACCGGATGGGGTCCCCGGCTGTGTGCTACATGAACTCAATGAAGAACTAAACCTGCACATAAGGCAGCTGTTTAATCTTAGCCTCACCACAGGATATGTGCCCAAGGAGTGGCATACGGCAACTGTGGTCCCACTCCACAAAGGCGGTGCCTCTACGGACCCTGGTAATTACCGCCCCATAAGCTTAACAAGCCCGGTCTGCAAAGCTATGGAGAGAATCATAATGGAACTCATAAACAAGGACATAGGGGACTTGCAGACCTTGGACCCAACCCAGTTTAGCTTTGTCAAGGGCAGATCTTGCCTTTTGAACTTGGTCGACTTCTTCGAAACAGTCACCAAGGCCATTGATGAGGGAAAGGCAGTCCATACAGCCTACCTTGAGCTTGCAAAAGCTTTTGACACAATACCCTACTCGGGTATTATAGAGAAACTTACCAGCTTAAATGTAAACCCATATGTCACAAGATGGGTTGCAAACTGGCTAAAGGACAGAACCCACAGGGTTAGAGTTGCTGGAGCCATGTCAGACTCCAAGCCGGTTACAAGTGGAGTCCCACAGGGCTCAGTCCTTGGCCCCCTATTGTTTGGCATCTACTTCTCAGAAGTACAGGCAAACATAGGAGGACTATGGCTGACAAAGTTTGTGGATGACTGCAAACTGGGTGCCATAGTGGATAGTACATCGGACACAGACATCCTTCAGAGGGGTCTCACAGAAACTGATAGCTGGTGCCAGAGCCATGGCCTGAAGTTAAACGCAAAAAAGTGTATAGTCATACCCTTCGGGAAAAACAAGGTAACCCCAAGCTACCATATAGGTGGCAACCCACTAAGCACAGAAGAGGTTATCAGGGACCTGGGGACCCAGGTTGACAGTGGCCTCTCGTTTGACGCTCACTTTGCTAAAGTGGTTCGAAAGACCTTCTACGTTGCCCACCTGATTATGAAGGGATTCACATCCAGATCAAGTGAGGTCATTGTTCCCCTGTACTCTTCACTTATCAGACCAATGATCGAGTACAATGCCCCATTCGGGATGTATCTCACCCAACACCTGCAGCAATTGGAGAGACCCCAAAAGTTCCTCACCAAAAGGATAAAGGGACTCCAAAACCTGTCATATGCTGCCAGACTGAAGAAACTCCAACTCTATTCAGCAGCATACCGTCTGCTCAGTGGTAACCTGTGCCTGACATACAAGGCCATGACCAACCCGGAATTAATGGACATGCTCCACCTCAAAAAATCCAAATCCACCAAAACCACTAGAGCAAGAGACTTAAACCTTAGCACGGATATAAATAGGACGTGCTGGAGGGATAGATTTATCACCCAGAGACTCCCCATGCTGTGGAATAAAATCCCGGTCCATGTGAGGCAGAGCACCTCGCTGGCTCTGTTCAAGAGAAATCTTGACCGGTGGATGGGAGATAGTAGGTTTACCCCGGGAATCATCTCTGTGTCACTACTGGACAGAGGCACAACAAACTAATGGGCACAGTATTTCTAACATAAGGGGTGGCGTAAGACGCATAACTTTGGGCTAGGCTTATAAATGCCCTAGGGCAGTTAGCCTAGTATAAACCTATGAACCTATGAACCTATGAACCTTAATGTGAAGGCATTTTTTCTATTATTGTTATGGCTGTTTCCTTAAACTGAAGGCATGTTTACTACTTGTGTTATCACTCTTTCCTTAATGTGAAGGCATGTTTCCTATTTATATTATCATTGTTTCCTTAATGTGAAGGCATGTTTCCTATTTATATTATCATTGTTTCCTTAATGTGAAAGCATGCTTCTTATTTATGTTATTGTTTCCTTAATGTGAAGGCACGTTTTCTATTTATGTTATCAGTGTTTTCCTAATGTGAAGGCATGTTTCCTACTTATGTTATCATTCTTTCATTAATGTGAAGGCATGTTTCCTGTTTATGTTATCATTGTTTCCTTAATGTGAAGGCATGTTTCCTATTTATGTTATCATTGTTTCCTTAATGTGAAGGCATGTTTCCTATTTGTTATCATTCTTTCCGTAATGTGAAGGCATGTTTCCTACTTATGTTTTCATTATTTCCCTAATGTGAAGGCATTTTCCCTATTTATGTTATCGCTGTTTCCTTAATGTGAAGGCATGTTTCCTATATATGTTATTATTCTTTCCCTAACGTGAAGGCATGTTTCCTATTTATGTTATCCTTGTTTCCTTAAAGTGAAGGCATGTTTCCTATTTATGTTATCCTTGTTTCCTTAAAGTGAAGGCATGTTTCCTATTTATGTTATCACTCTTTCCTTAATGTGAAGGGTTGTTTCCTATTGATGTTATCTTTGTTTCCTTAATGTGAAGGCATGTTTCCTATTTATGTTATTGTTGTTTCCTTAAAGTGAAGGCATGTTTCCTATTTATGTTATCATTCTTTCCTTAATGTGAAGGCATGTTTCCTATTTATGTTATGAGTCTTTCCTTAATGTGAAGGTATGTTTCCTGTTTATATAATGGATGTTTCCTTAAAATGAAGACATGTCTACTATTTATGTTATCATTGTTTCCTTAATGTGAAGGCATTTTTCCTATTATTGTTATGGGTGTTTCCTTAAAATGAAGGCATGTTTACTATTTATGTTATCACTCTTTCCTTAATGTGAAGGGATGTTTCCTATTAATGTTATCAATGTTTCCTTAATGTGAAGGCATGTTTCCTATTTATATTATCATTGTTTCCTTAATGTTAAGGCATGTTTCCTATTTATTTTATTGTTATTTCCTTAATCTGAAGGTATGTTTCCTATTTATATTATCATTGTTTCCTTAATGTGAAGAAATGTTTCCTATTTATGTTATCATTGTTTCCTTAATGTGAAGGCATGTTTCCTATTTATATTATCATTGTTTCATTAAAATGAAGGCATGTTTCCTATTTATGTTATCATTCTTTCCTTAACCTGAAGGCACGTTTCCTATTTATGTCATCATTGTTTCCTTAATGTGAAGGCATGTTTCCTATTTATGTTACCATTGTTTCCTTAATGTGAAGGCATGTTTCCTATTCATGTTATCATTCTTTCCTTAACCTGAGGGGACATTTCCTATTTATGTTATCATTCTTTCCTTAACGTGAAGGCATGTTTCCTTTTTATGATATCATTGATTCCTTAATGTGAAGTCATGTTTCCTATTTATGTTATGCTTGTTTCCTTAAAGTGAAGGCATGTTTCCTATTTATGTTATCACTCTTTCCTTAATGTGAAGGCATGTTTCCTATTCATGTTATCAATGTTTCCTTAACGTGAAGGCATTTTTCCTATTTATGTTATCACTCTTTCCTTAATGTGAAGGCATGTTTCCTATTTATGTTATTGTTGTTTCCATAATGTGAAGGCATGTTTCCTATTTATGTTATCATTCTTTCCTTAACATGAAGGCATGTTTCCTATTTATGTTGTCATTGTTTCCTTAATGTGAAGGCATGTTTCCTATTTATGTTATCATTGTTTCCTTAACTTAAAGGCATGCTTCCTATTTATGTTATCATTGTTTCGTTAATGTGAAGGCATGTTTCCTATTTATGGTATCATTGTTTCCTTAATGTGAAGGCATGTTTCCTATTTATATTATCGTTGTTTCCTTAAAGTGCAGGCATGTTTCCTCTTTTTATGTTATCATTCTTTCCTTAAACTGAGGGCACATTTCCTATTTATGTTATCATTCTTACCTTAATGTGAAGGCATGTTTCCTATTTATGTTATCATTCTTTCCTTAACTTGAAGGCATGTTTCCTATTTATGTTATCATTGTTTCCTTAATGTGAAGGCATGTTGCCTATTTATATTATCACCTTAATGTGAAGGCATGTTTCCTATTTATGTTATTGTTGTTTCCTTAATGTGAAGGCATGTTTCCTATTTATGTTAAAATTCTTTCCTTAACGTGAAGGCATGTTTCCTATTTATGTTGTCATTGTTTCCATAATGTGAAGGAATGTTTCCTATTTATGTTATCATTGTTTCCTTAACTTGAAGGCATGTTTCCTATTTATGTTACCATTCTTACCTTAATGTGAAGGCATGTTTCCTATTTATGTTATCATTCTTTCCTTAATCTGAAGGTATGTTTCCTGTTTATGTTATGTTTGTTTCCTTAACATGAAGGCATGTCTCCTATTTATGTTATCATTGTTTCCTTAATGTGAAGGCATTTTTCCTATTATTGTTATGGGTGTTTCCTTAAAATGAAGGCATGTTTACTATTTGTTTTATCACTCTTTCCTTAATGTGAAGGCATGTTTACTATTTATATTATCATTGTTTCCTTAATGTGAAGGAATGTTTCCTATATATTATTATCATTGTTTCCTTAATGTGAAAGCATGTTTCTTATTTATGGTATTGTTTCCTTAATGTGAAGGCACGTTTTCTATTTATGTTATCAGTGTTTTCTTAATGTGAAGGCATGTTTCCTACTTATGTTTTCATTATTTCCCTAATGTGAAGACATGATTCCTATTTATGTTATTGTTGTTTCCTTAATGTGAAGGCATGTTTCCTATTTATGTTATTATTCTTTCCCTAACGTGAAGGCATGTTTCCTATTTATGTTATCCTTGTTTCCTTAATGTGAAGGCATGTTTCCTATTTATGTTATCATTGTTTCCTTAATGTGAAGGGATGTTTCCTATTCATGTTATCAGTGATTCCTTAACATGAAGGCATGTTTCCTATTTATCGTATCATTCTTTCCTTAATGTGAAGGCATGTTTCCTATTTATGTTATGAGTCTTTCCTTAATGTGAAGGTATGTTTCCTGTTTATGTTATGGTTGTTTCCTTAACATGAAGGCATGTCTCCTATTTATGTTATCATTGTTTTTTTAATGTGAAGGCATTTTTCCTATTATTGTTATGGGTGTTTCCTTAAAATGAAGGCATGTTTACTATTTATGTTATCACTCTTTCCGTAATGTGAAGAAATGTTTCCTATTTATATTATCATTGTTTCCTTAATGTGAAGGCATGTTTCCTATTTATATTATCATTGTTTCATTAAAGTGAAGGCATGTTAACTATTTATGTTATCATTCTTTTCTTAACCTGAATGCACGTTTCCTATTTATGTCATTGTTTCCTTAATGTGAAGGCATGTTTCCTATTTATGTTATCATTGTTTCCTTAATGTGAAGGCATGTTTCCTATTCATGTTATCATTCTTTCCTTAACCTGAGGGGACATTTCCTATTTATGTTACATTCTTTCCTTAACATGAATTAGAAGTTATGTACTTACCATAATGTTCCATCTGAGTAGGTGGATTCATTTGTCTGCAACCTGTGGGTTATGGATCCGATATCGGATCCGAACCGGCATGGTTTATCCAGCTATGGATCCGAGCTCTTAGCTCCTCCCCTCACCCATAATGCCCCGCTCTCCCTACATGACCTCAGATCAAGTTTGCCCAGAATCAAAATACCCTGGAAAGGGTAACACCTAATATGCAGGAAACTGACAAGGCCAGGGGGATAGGAGGGCGGGATGGTTGCAGACAAATGAATCCACCTACTCAGATGGAACGTTATAGTAAGTACATAACTTCTAAATCTGAAGTAGGAGATTCATTTGTCTGCAACCTGTGGGACAGAGTCCCCAGCTACCTGAATCTTGGGCGGCCGTCATGGAAGGATATTCCGGAGCACCACGGAGCCAAATGATGCTCTACCCCTAGATGTGATATCCAGCTTGTAATGAGAAATAAAGGTATGGGATGAAGCCCAAGTGGCTGCTGAACAAATGTCATCCAGAGGAATCCTAGCCTTAAAGGCCGCTGAGGTAGAAACTGACTGAGTTGAATGGGCATGGACTCCCTCCGGTGCGGGCTTCCCAGAGGCTTGATAAGCTAGAAGAATACACTGCGAAATCCAGCGTGACAAGGAGACTTTGGAAATTGGCTTACCCAGATTGAATTTGGCAAAGGAAATGAATAACTGGTCGGATTGCCTATGACCAGCTATCCTGTTAAGATAAAAACAAAGCTGCCTGTGAACATCCAAAGAATGCAGCTTGTATTCACCCTTGTTCTGGTATTTAGGAAAGAAAACAGGGAGGTTAATGGACTGATTAATGTTTGCTTCTGAAGCTACCTTAGGAAGAAAGGAGGATTGGTCCTGAGGTATACA
>NC_056743.1:348730798-348824039 GCF_019279795.1 Protopterus annectens
CTTGGGGACTGCCAGATTCAAGAGAGAAAGGTCTAGAATTGGTCTTAGTTCCCCGTCTTTTGGCACTAAAAAGAACCTGGAGTAGAACCCTGATCCGATCTGGTCTGGGGGGATGGGCTGGATGGCTCTTTTCTTTAGCAGATGGCCAATTTCTGCCAAAGCGGCCTCCCGTTGACCGGGTGGAACATCTGGGAGGGACTTCAACTTTGGTGGGTGAAGAAAAGGGATGCAGTATCCTCTGGATATGATTTGGAGAACCCAGCGGTCTGATGTTATGGACTCCCATGCCGCTAGGTGCCCAGCGTCCCCGACTGCCTCCAGAGTGGAGCAGCCAGGCAACCCCTCAGGGTTGCTGCGCGGGCCGCTCAGAGAAAGGTTCTCTGGACCTGAAGTTTTTGGGAGCCCCTCTGCCTCTAGGGCGATGTCCTCCCTGTCCTCCTCTGCCACGGAAGGACTGTTTGTCCGGAGCAGGCTGGGACTGCTGTGACTTCCGGAACCACATCTTCTTCTGACCCTTTTGGTTCCTAGAGTAGGGCCTCTGGGGTGCAGAGAAGCGGATCCCGACGGCAGACAGCGTCTTCCCGTCCTTCTCGCTCTGGGTCAAGGTCTCGCGAACGGTTTTGCCAAAGAGGGCAGAACCATCAAAGGCGTTAAGCACGCTTTGAAGGGCTCAGAAAAATCGCAGTGACGGAGCCAGGCCTGACGTCTAGTGACTAGGCCTTCCCCTGCGGCTCTAGCGGCACCTTCCGTAGCATGGGAGAGTAGCCGCATAGAGGTATTAGTAACTGATCTAAGAGTGGCCATGCGGGTGGAGTGCAGCATCCTGTCCTCCTCCGACATGGACTCTGGGGGAGATGCAGCGTATTCTTTAATGAGATCCCGCTGCATCCTAATGATGTGCCAGGTAGTTCAGCCCTTACCGAGAAGGTCGCTGAACTAAACATCCGCTTCCCCAAGCGGTCCATCATCGAGACTCCTTGCTCGGGGATGGACTGAGGACTCTCCTGAGCAAGTTCCCTCTTGGTGGCGCCGCCCGTCAACATGGCATCTACCGGAGGCCCCTTACTCCAATGGGCACGGTCAGACGGTGGGCTGAGGATCCTATCGGGCTTCTTAGGGATTGGCTCCACGGTGTCCGGTTCCTTCCATGCCCTGGTGGTAATGAGGTCCACCAGGGGGTCGGCAGGAGGGGACACCCAGGAGGTAGACGGGCCCGCTTCAAATGCCTCCAAGAACACGGACTCGTCCGAGGAAGACTTGGGGGCAGACCACCCCCCCCTTATATGGAGCATTTCCATGATGTCTCCAAATGAGACATCCTCGGGGGGTGACCGTGGGGAGCCTTCCCCTTCCTCCAAGTACGTGTCTTCCGTGAGAGACTCGGGGGAGTCAATGTGCCTCCTTTTGCACGTATGCTTGCGAGGAACATCCTCTGGGGGGCTGTCAGAGGAATCCTCGCAAGCAGCAACCTGTTCCAGTGGAGCAGCTTGGGGCACAAGCGGGCTGTCCCAAGGGCGGATGGTGGAAGCCTGGCCCAGTGCAGA
Organism: Protopterus annectens; assembly: GCF_019279795.1. Lineage (NCBI taxonomy): Eukaryota > Metazoa > Chordata > Ceratodontiformes > Protopteridae > Protopterus > Protopterus annectens. The sequence goes on from NC_056743.1 coordinate 348,732,343, forward strand.
GGGAGCGGGGCGGGCGAAACAAGTGCCGGGGTCCGGAGACCCTCAACAGGGCCCTCTCCACTACATCAAAGCGCCGAAGGAGCCGACCTCAACCAAAGGATCCGACAATCGGCTCCCCCTTGGATCCGAAGAGTGGATCGGAGCCGGCGCCGAAGTGCTCGGATCCGAAGGGACAGTGCGCTTCGACACAGATGGCGCCGAAGGAGCACTGATCCCCCCGGAACCGAGGCTCGGATCCAGGCTCCGAGAGGTCGGATCCGATGCACTCGAGGGCAGGGTCGGATCCGAAGTACAAAGTACTATCGGCCGACCCACCCGGCTCGAAGCTGCTCGGCTCCAGCTGCTCGAGCCGGGTAGCGGGCCGGAGAAGGAGCAATCGGTTTGAAAAAGGGTGTTGAGCTCCCCCCCAGAGGGGGGGGGGGGCAAGAGTACTCCCATCTGCATCTGGGCCTGGATGAACCTTCTCATCATCCGGTCCAGATCCGCATCCGAAAGGCTGTACGTAGATCTCGACGAGGCTACCGAGGTAGGCCTGGAGTGCCTCGGGTCTCCTCCTCCTCAGGTCCCGGTGAAAAACACACTGGAGACCGGAGCCGAGAAGGAGGAGACCGAGCCGACAAGCGGGGAGAAGCCCGCTTGGCTGGCGGGGCCGAAACAGAGGTCTCGGCCCGCCGCTTATGGTGCTTCTCCCTCCGGTCCCTTTTCTTAGGATCCCTCTCCTCCGAACCAGAAATGGGAGGTTGAGTCCCAGGAGGAGAAGGGGGCGCCGCAGAAGGAGTAACCGTGGGTACAGACACTCCAGAAGGAGCGGAGGTCGGAGCCGAGTCCGGCGGTAAAAGGCCCGCCAAAACAAGCTTGGACTTCCGCTCCTTCAATGCCCTGGGGTTGAACCCTGCACAAATGGAACATCCAGATGTGAGGTGTTCAACCCCCAGGCATCTAACACACCGAGTGTGGCCATCAGCTGGGGAAAGCTTATGGCCACACTCGGAGCATTTAGAAAAGATAGATTTGGGTTGATCTGCCATCCCAATCTAAAAAAGAAGTTACTAAAACTAAAGTAACTAAAAACACAAAATACACTCACAGGTCCAACACACACACACTACGCTAACAGCGAGGGGAGGGATAAAACTTTTAGATAAACTCTAAAAAGGTAAATATACAAAAGGGGAACCTTACACTTTCACACAAAAAAACAATAAAATCTCTTAAAATTTGAAATTTTAACACTGAAAACTAGCACTTAGCTTGAGAGCTTGAGAAACAATCCGGTCACCATGCGCGGCAAATGAGATCTGAGGTCATGAGGGTAGAGCAGGGCATTATGGGTGAGGGGAGGAGCTGAGAGCTTGGATCCATAGCTGGTAAACCATGCCGGTTCGGATCCGATATCGGATCCATAAACCACAGGTTGCAGACAAATGAATCTCCTACTTCAGATCATACCTTCACATTAAGAAAACACTGATAACATAAATAGAAAACGTGCCTTCACATTAAGGAAACAATAACATAAATAAGAAGCATGCTTTCACATTAAGGAAACAATGATAATATAAATAGGAAACATGCCTTCACATTAAGGAAACAATGATAATATAAATAGGAAACATGCCTTCACATTAAGGAAAGAGTGATAACATAAATAGTAAACATGCCTTCATTTTAAGGAAACACCCATAACAATAATAGAAAAAATGCCTTCACATTAAGGAAACAATGATAACATAAATAGGAGACATGCCTTCATGTTAAGGAAACAACCATAACATAAACAGGAAACATACCTTCACATTAAGGAAAGAATGATAACATAAATATGAAACATTCCTTCACATTAAGGAAAGAATGATAACATAAATAGGAAACATGCCTTCACTTTAAGGAAACAACGATAACATAAATAGGAAACATGTCTTCACATTAAGGAAACAATGATAACATAAATAGGAAACGTGCATTCAGGTTAAGGACAGACTGATAACATAAATAGGAAACATGCCTTAACTTTAAGGAAACAATGATAATATAAATAGGAAACCTGCCTTCACATTAAGGAAAGAAAGATAACATAAATAGGAAACATGTCTTCACTTTAAGGAAACAACAATCACATAAATAGGAAAAATTCCTTCACATTAAGGAAACAATGATAACAAAAAAAGGAAACATGCCTTCATGTTAAGGAAACACTGATAACATAAATAGGAAACATGCCTTCACATTAAGGTAAGAATGATAACATAAATAGGCAACATGCCTTCACATTAAGGAAACAATGATAACATAAATAGGAAACATGCCTTCACATTATGGAAACAATGACAATATAAATAGGAAACATGCCTTCACGTTAAGGAAAGAATGTTAACATAAATAGGAAACATGCCTTCACATTAAGGAAACAACGATAACATAAATAGGAAATATGCCTTCACATTAAGGAAAGATTAATAACATAAATAAGAAACATGCCTTCACGTTAAGTAAAGTATGATAACATAAATAGGAAACATGCCTTCACGTTAAGGAAACAATGATAACATACACAGGAAACATGCCTTCACATTAAGGAAAGAATGATAACATAAATAGGAAATATGCCGTCAGTTTAAGGAAAGAATGATAACATAAAGAGTAAACATGCCTACACTTTAAGGAAACAACGATAATATAAATAGGAAACATGCCTTCACATTAAGGAAACAATGATACCATAAATAGGAAACATGCCTTCACATTAACAAAACAATGATAACATAAATAGAAAGCATGCCTTTAAGTTAAGGAAACAATGATAACATAAATAGGAAACATGCCTTCACATTAAGCAAACAATGATAACATAAATAGGAAACATGCCTTCACATTAAGGTAAGAATGATAACATAAATAGGAAATGTGCCCTCAGTTTAAGGAAAGAATGATAACATAAATAGGAAAGATGCCTTCACTTTAAGGAAACAACGATAATATAAATAGGAAACATGACTTCACATTAAGGAAACAATGATAACATAAATAGTAAACATGCCTTAACATTAAGGAAACAATAATAACATAAATAGGAAACATGCCTTCAAGTTAAGGAAACAATGATAACATAAATAGGAAACATGCCTTCACATTAAGGAAACAATAACAACATAAATAGGAAACATGCTTTCATGTTAAGGAAACAATGATAACATAAATAGGAAACATGCCTTCAGATTAAGGAAACAAAGATAACATATATAGGAAATATGCCTTAACATTAAGGAAACAATCATAATATAAATAGGAAACATGCCTTCAGGTTAAGGAAACAATGATAACATAAATAGGAAACATGCCTTCACATTAAGGAAAGAATGATAATATAAACAGGAAACATGCCATCACGTTACGGAAACATTGATAACATGAATAGGAAACATGACTTCACATTAAGGAAAGAGTGATAACATAAATAGAAAACATGCCTTCACTTTAAAGAAACAAGGATAACATAAATAGGAAACATGACTTCCCAATAAGGAATCAATGATATCTTAAAAAGGAACTATGCCTTCACGTTCAGGAAAGAATGATAACATAAATAGGAAACATGCCTTCACATTAAAGAAAGAGAGATAACATAAATAGGAAACATGCCTTCACATTAAGGAAACAATGATAATATAAATTGGAACATGCCTTCACATTAAGGAAAGAGTGATAACATATATAGGAAACATGTCTTCACGTTAAGGAAAGAATGATAACATAAATAGGAAAAATGCATTCAGGTTAAGGAATCAATGACAACATTAATTGGAAATATGTCTTCACATTAAGGAAACAACAATAACATGAATAGGAAGCATGCCTTCACATTACAGAAAATGTGATAAAATAAATAAGAAACATGACTTCACATTAAAGAAAGAATGATAACCAAAATAGGAAACATGACTTCAGTTTAAGGACAGTATGATAACATAAATAGGAAACATGTCTTCAATTTAAGGAAATTATTATAACATAAAAAGGAAACATGCCTTCATGTTAAGGAAACAATGCTAACATCAATAGGAAACACGCCTTCCCGTTAAGGTAAGAATGATAACAATATTAAGAAACATGCCTTCACGTTAAGGTAAAAATAATAACATTAATAGGAAACGTGCCTTTAGGTTAAGGAAAGAATTATAACATAAATAGGAAACATGCCTTCAATTTAAGGAAACAATGATAATATAAATGGGAAACAAGCCTTCACGTTATGGAAACAATGATAATATAAATAGGAAATATGCCTTCACGTTAAGGAAAGAATGATAACATAAATAGGAAACAGGCCTTCTCTTTAAGGAAACAATGATAACATAAATAGGAAATGTGCCTTCACATTAAGGAAACAACTATAACATGAATAGGAAACATGCCTTCACATTAAGGAAACAATGATAACATAACTAGAAAACATGCCTTCATGTTAAGGAAAGAATGACAACATGAATAGGAAACATGTCTTCAGGTTAAGGAAACAATGATAACATAAATAGGAAGCATGCCTTTACATTAAAGAAAGAATGATAACCAAGATAGGAAATGTGCCTTCAGGTTAAGGACAGAATGATAACATAAATAGGAAACATGCCTTCACTTTAAGAAAATTATAATAACATAAATAGGAAACATGCCTTCACATTAAGGAAACAATGATAACATAAATAGGAAACATGCCTTCACGTTAAGGAAACAATGATAATATAAATATGAAACATGCCTTCACATTAATGAAACAATGATAACATAAATAGGAAACATGCCTTCACATTAAGGAAACAATGATAACATAAATAGGAAACATGCCTTCACGTTAAGGAAATAATGATAACAGAAATAGGAAACATGCATTCACATTAAAGAAAAAAAATGATAACCAAAATAGGAAATGTGCCTTCAGGTTAAGGACAGAATGACAACATCAATAGGAAACATGCCTTCACTTTAAGGAAATTATTATAACATAAATAAGAAACATTCCTTCACGTTAAGGAAAGAATATTAACATAAATAGGAAACATGCATTCACATTAAAGAAAGAATGATAACCAAAATAGGAAATGTGCCTTCAGGTTGTGGACAGAATGAAGACATAAATAGGAAACATGCCTTCACTTTAAGGAAATTATAATAACATAAATAGGAAACATGCCTTCACATTAAGGAAACAATGATAACATAAATAGGAAACATGCATTCACATTAAAGAAAGAATGATAACCAAAATAGGAAATGTGCCTTCAGGTTAAAGAAATAATGATGACATAAATAGGAAGCATGCTTTCACATTAAGGAAACAATGATAACATATATAGTAAACATGCCTTCACATTAAGGAAACAATGATAATATGAATAGGAAATGTACCTTCACATTAAGGAAACAATGATAACATAAATAGGAAACATGCCTTCACATTAAGGAAAGAATGATAACATAAATAGGAAATGTGCCTTTACATTAAGGAAACAATGAAAACATAAATAGGACATGTGCCTTCATGTTAAGGAAACAATGATAACATAAATAGGAAACCTGCCTTCACATTAAGGAAACAATGATAATATAAATAGAAAACATGCCTTCACTTTAATTAAATTATGATAACATTAATAAGAAACATGCCTTCACGTTAAGGAAACAATGAAAACATAAATAGAAAATATGCCTTCACGTTATGGAAACAATGATAATATAAATAGGAAATATGCCTTCACGTTAAGGAAACAATGATAATATAAATAGGAAATATGCCTTCACATTAAGGAAACAATGATAACATAAACAGGAAACATGCCGTCACATTAAGTAAACAATGACAAATAGGAAACACGCCTTCATATTAAGGAAACAATGATAACATAAATAGGAAACATGCCTTCACGTTAAGGAAACAATGATAATACAAATAGGAAATATGCCTTCACATGAAGGAAACAATGATAACATAATTAAGAAATGTGCCTTCAGGTTAAGGAAAGAATGATAACATAAACAGGAAACATACCTTAACTCTAAGGAAACAATCATAATATAAAAAGGAAACATGGCTTCACATTAAGGAAAGAGTGATAACATGAATAGGAAACATACCTTCACATTAAGGAAACAATGATAACATAAATTGGAAACATGCCTTCACTTTAAGGAAATTATTATAAAATAAATAGGAAACATGCCTTCACTTTAAGGAAACAATGGTAACATAAATAGAAAACATGCCTTCACATTAAGGAAACAATGATAACATCAATAGAAACATGTCTTCACTTTAAGGAAATTATTATAACATAAATAAGAAACATTCCTTCACGTTAAGGAAACAATAATAACATAAATAGGAAACATGTATTCACATTAAAGAAAGAATGATAACCAAAATAGGAAATGTGCCTTCAGGTTAAGGACAGAATGAAGACAAATAGGAAACATGCCTTCACTTTAAGGAAATTATAATAACATAAATAGGAAACATGCCTTCACATTAAGGAAACAATGATAACATAAATAGGAAACGTGCCTTCAGGTTAAGGAAATAATGATAACATAAATAGGAAACATGCCTTCACATTAAGGAAACAATGATAACATATATAGGAAACATTCCTTCACATTAAGGAAACAATGATAATATGAATAGGAAATGTGTTATCCTGCTGGCAGGCTACCCGCAGTCGGTCTGTATTCCAAAGTCTTGGTCCGGCATCGGTTGCTGTCTCCTCTTCCCTGACGTCAGTGCACCAGGGGTATAAAAGATGCAGCCGACACCATTTTCTTCAATTTTTCTTGCCCCAGATGTCAAGTGTCCCCACAAAGGAATGCTAAAAATTATGCCAATAAATATGCATGCACTAAAACAAACATTTCCTTCATCTAACAGCAAATATACCACATAGGTTGTATAGGGTAGAGAAGTACAGATAAGTTCCAGCAAAGAAAAGGGGATTGGAGGGTGGGTAACCTGGACTGCAACAGTGAATACACTCAAACATCTACATTTATGGTAGGTACACAGCTGTACTATGTTCATCGTGTTTCACTGCTGCAGTCATTACACTTGGGTTGAATCCCAAAGCAGAGGTTGGGTGGCTGGATCTAAATAGGATTAGGAGGAGCTATAAGGCCCTGCAGAACTGCAGTGGCAAAGCCTGCTCTGGATTTAGAGTAAAGATGTAAGTGGTAGTGCTTGGTAAAAGTGTGCACTGAACTCCAAGTTGCAGCCTCTAAAATGTCTTTGGTTGGTACTCCTCTGAGGAAGGCTGCTGAAGTGGCTGCTGCTCTGGTTGAATGTGGCCTAATGCCCTTAGGCACTGTTTTGCCATGTTGTGCATGGCAGAAATGAATGCAGTGACCTATCCATTTTGAAATAGTCTGTTTAGAGATATCTTTAGCTTGTGATCCTGCAGCATATGCCACTAAGAGTTGCTCAGTCTTTCTGAAAGCTTTAGTTCTGTCCAAGTAGAAACAAAGCTGTCTGTGTATGTCCAAAGAATGTAGGAGTCTCTCACCCTTATTCTGTGGGTTTGGATAAAAAGTAGGCAAATGAATGGTCTGGTTAAGGGCCACACTGGACACTACCTTAGGCATGAAAGTCGGGTTCATCCTCAGAGAAACCCTGCCTGGATGGAAAATGATAAAAAGTTCCACAGCCATGAGTGCCTGTAAATCTGAGACTCATCTTGCAGTGGTTATTGCTAGGAGAAGAGCTGTTTTCCATGATAAGAATTTTATCTCAGCTGTATTGGCTGACTCAAATGGCGGTAGTGTGAGTTTTTACAAGACATAGTTGAGGTCCCATGCAGTTTTTGGTGCTCTCCTTGGGGGTCTTATATTTTTGGCCCCTCTGAGGTACTGCCTTAGCAATGGATGAGAAAAAATAGGTGGTTCCGTATTGTAATGAGCTGAAATGGCAGAGGCATGGATTTTTACAGATGAAAAGGATAGGCCTTTGTCCAGCATCTCAGTTAGGTATTGCAAAATCTGAGGAATATTGGGTACAAACGTGTCAATTCCTTGTGCCTGGTTCCAAACACAGAATCTCTTCCATTTTTCTGCATAAGATTTTCTGGTACTGGGCCTCCTGGCCTCCAAAATAACATCCATTACTGCTTTAGAGAGAGGTGTGTTCTGAATAGCTACATTATGCTGCCAAATTTGATTGTTTTGTTGGGTCAATAAGTGAGGAATTAGAGGTGATGTCCAGGATGGGCCTTGAGATAAGCTCCTTAGGATTGGGTACCAGTGCTGGAGGGGCCAGTCTGGGGCAATCAGAATCATTTTTGGTTTCTCTTGTTTGACCTTGAGGAGTACCTTGTGGAGGAGAGTCAGAGGATGAAAGGCATAAACTGTTAGGGTTTCCCAGCTGAATGATAGAGCATCCACTTTCCATGCTTGCTTGTGATAGGTCCTTGTGCAGAATCTCTGTAGTTGGCAGTTGTGGGGGGAGGCAAATAGATCTATGTCTGGGCATCCCCATTCCTTTGTTATCATATTGAAGACTTGTAGATCCAGTTTCCACTTGTGGGGATCCGTGAGGTTTCTGCTTAGTTCGTCTACCAGAGTATTTATCTTTCCTGGAAGGAACTGTGCTTGCAGGTGTACTTGATAAGTCAATGCTGTGCCCCACAAAGTCATGGCTTGTCTGCAGAGGGGGTGGGAATGTGTGCCTCCCTGCTTGTTTATGTACCACATGACTGTAGTATTGTCCATCCTTATCAGTAGTTGTCCTGGATGTAGTAGATTCTTGTAAGCTGTCAGGGCATTCTGAACAGCCAACATCTCTTTTTGATTGATATGAAGATGCCTTTGGCTTGTGGGCCATGTGCCCTGAATACATTTTCCTTCCATGTGGGCCCCCCAGGCATAATTCGATGCATCTGTTGTTATTGCCTGTCTGGCTGTGGGTTGGCTGAATGACTGTCCTTTGTTGTGGTGACAGGCCTGCACCCACCATCAAAACCCCTGTTGCAGGCAAGGAAGGAGGGTAATAAATGTTTCCAGGCTGTGGCAATGTTGAGTCAAAACACTTTTTAGATACCATTGTAGTTTCCTCATATGCAGTCTGGCATATGGAATTAGTAGAATGAAGGATGCCATGAAGCCCAAAGCCTGCAGAATTTTTCTTGCAGTTAACTGGGTCTTTGTTGCCAACACTTTGAAGTAAGAAGTCAGTTGCCTTTGTTTGTCCAGCGTGAGATAAGCCATATGGGCAGTTGTATTTAAGCTTGCACCCAGGAATATTATCTCTTGAGAGGATACTAGTTTTCATTTCTTTTCGTTTACTGTGTACCCTAGGCAAATTAATAATCTTTTTAGAAATGCCAGATGTTTTAGTAGAATGTCCTTGTTCTCTGCTTGAATAAGGCAGTCGTCCAAGTAAGGATATATTTGAATTCCTCTTTGTCTGCAAAATGCAATTACTTCTGCCAGGTATTTTGTGAAGACCCTGGGCGCAGTAGATAAGCTAAAGGGCAGTGCAGAGAATTGGTAGTGCATTGAGCCAGATATGAATCTGAGGTATCTTCTGCAAGATTGTCTGATTGGTACATGCAGGTATGCCTCTTTTAGGTCTAACGTTACAAGCCAAGCCTTCTTGCCCAGCATGGGCAGAAGCTGCTGCAGAGTCAACATTTTGAATTTTGGAACATCCAGAAAAGTATTTAGAATAGACAGGTCCAGTATTGGTCTCCAGGCTTTGTCCTTTCTGGGTACCAAGAAAAGTCTGGAGTAAAATCCTTGTCCCTGCTCTTGCTGTGGTACTTGCTGAATGGCCCTCATGTCCATGAGGGTTGAAACTTGTTTTTGCGCCTCTGCCCATTGATTGTGTGGCACGTTTGGCATACCTTTTGCCCTTGGCAGAGTGTGAAAGTGGGACCTGTAGCCCTGGGACACTATATTCAAGACCCATTTGTCCTGGGTGATCCTGTGTCAGTTTTGTGAAAAAAGTGCTAGTTTTCCCCCCTAAGGGAGCGTCCAAAAGATAAGAGCTTGGTACTGGTAGAGGAAAGTCAATGGGACTGTTTCCTATAAGGTTGAGGTTTGTCTTCTCCACTTTTGGAGGTAGAAGCACCCCATTGTTTAGGCCTGTATGAGCCTTGGGGCTGGGATCTGCCTCTAGGGCTCCTGTATCTGCCTCACTGTGGCCTATCTGACACTGGAAAGGACCAATTTTTTGAAGGCCAGTTCCTGCTAAATCTAGGTGGCTGTACCTGGAAGAAATCCTTAACTGTCTGCATAGATTTCGCTTTATCCTCCATTTTCTTCAACACCTCTTCTGCCTTAACACCAAACAAAGTATCATGCTGTAATGGAGCATCTAATAGTTTTGGTTTAACATGATCAGGCAGATTTTGTTCCTTTAACCAAGCATGTCTCCTAATCATAGAACCCATTTCAGCGGCCCTGCAAGCGGCCTCCAAAGAATCAAAACCACATTGCAAAGTATGTTTTCCCACCTGTTCAGCTGCATGCAATAAATCCTGCATTTCCTTGTTTTCAGCACATTCAGAATTTGTTAACATTTTCTGTTTTAACAGTGACATTAAGTATTGCTGATATTTAAGCATATGAAACTGACAATTTAAAGCCCTTACAGCCAAGGTAGCAGAAGTGTAAACTTTTTCCCCCATTTGTCCAGTGCTCTAGAATCCCTATCAGAGGGAACAGGTTTTTTTGCAGTGGAAGCCATGACCCTTTAGGACCCCGAGAAATAGTTTCTGGGTCAGCAGCAGGGTTTTTATATAGAAATTTATGTGAATCTGGAACCCTGTAGTACCTGTCTGGCTTAATGAGTGCAGGGGGTATAGAGTCTGGAGACAGGCCGGACTTTGAAAAAGCATCATTTACAATGTCCAGAACAGGGGGAATACCAAGGGGCCTGTGCTGAGGAAGTAAAAGAAAATCTCTGAGCCTTTTCTTGGATTCTGAATAATCCTGGCTCTCCCAATGAAAGTGCTCCCTCATAGTATGCAGTGTTTCCCCAAAAGAGTAATCCTCATGAGGGGAAGCGAAGGAATAGATTCTTCAGCATCAGAATAGGGAGGAAGAGAGTATTCCTGATCAGAGGCGGAATCAGAGGAAATGGACACCTGATATGAAGATTCATTTTCTGTCTCTTGCCTAGGCCTCTTATCAGGAGGGGGGTGGGAACCCCTGATCAAAGTAATAAGGTTTTCAGCCATTTTGAGCATCTGTTTTTTAGGCATGGAAGTCTGTCCTGGAGAATGCTGTACTTGTTTCTTTGTCTTTAGAGCTGCTTTAGTCTTTGGCTTTGAAGCTGAAGATGGCTTTACATATTTTTATTTTATTTTATTTTACATTTGTTGACCGGGCTAGTCCAACTGGATACATGTCCATTTTCAGTAGAGGCCCGGGGAGAAAAGCTCCACATTTACAATATTATTTACAGTAAGAGAGAATTTCCAAGTAAAATTGAGGAACATTACAGTTTTTTTTTATTTTACTTTGTAATTTTACTCACAAATTTAGCACATATCACGTATAGTTAGTCATAGCAATGAAATCACAAATAAACATTTTTCAACTGTACAGATGCATACTCTTTTTAGGTAACAGAAAAGTATCTAGCACATGCAGAAAAGATGAGTAATACCCATTAGTAGGTGAGGTAGTTAGTCAGGGTTAGCACAGGGGCATAACCATTTTGTTTTAAGGTACGGTTTCAGTTTGCTTTTAAACAGGGTGCTTGAGGTCAGGGAGGTTAGGTCACTGGGAAGAGAGTTCCAGGTTTTGCCAATAGTGTTGGAGAGTCACCAGCTACATTGTTAGTTTTACATATTTGCACAAGTTGCTTATTAGATGAGCGTAAGGTCTTTAGGTTGCTATAGGGGGTAATAAGATTTGTCAGTATTGGTGTGTTAGTAGGTTGATACAGGATCTTGTGGGCAACTATTAGTTGGTTAAGTGTTAAAAGATTTGGCAGCTCTAACCAACCTAGCTGTTTAAGATTGTGACAATGATGGGTTCTGTAGGAAGACCCAGTTGCAAATCTGGCAATGTTATGGTAGGAGATGGCCAGCTTGCTCAAGTTGCTTTTACATAGTTTAGTATATATAGGGGAGGCATATAGTAGGGTAGAGATTAAGTGGGTACGGGCTATAGTGGACCTGGCTAGTGGGGTTAGAAAGGGTTTGATCCTATAGAGGGATCCTAGTTTATTGTTGACTGTTTTTATAGTACTGTTTATAACGGAATCAAAGGTAAGGTTGTTATCTATTAGTACCCCGAGTAGTTTTGTTGTGGGATCCAGAGAGATAATAGTACCATTACTTGATGTAGCAGTAAAATTAATTGGGGAGGATCTACAGGTGGGAGTAAATAGTAGAAGCTTTCTTGTGGGAAGCAAATACCTCATAAGGATTTTCACCCTCAGAAGCCGATGCCTGCAGAGCGGCTCCAGACCCATCTGAGGGAATAGTTTCTGAGGAGCCAATACCTTGAGTTTCCAAAGGGCCAGTCGGCTCCACGTGGGAGTCGGAAGCAGCCTGTGGCTCTGAGGTAGCGGGTGTCAGGGGCTGCGAAAGCACCTCACTGAGAACTGGTGAACCGACGACTAGCTTAGAGGAAGCCGCATCATCAGTTTTGGACCTCAGATGCCTGTCCTTGTCTTTATCCTTGTGTTTTTTATAAACTCCGGTTGTCGGCTGTTCCACCAGCATTGTATAATTGAATCTGCAGCCAAAGTAATGAAAGGCAAAATCATACTGACGCTTAATAGTGCATTGGTTAAATCTAGCACAAAACTGACAACAAGCAACGGCGTGGTCAGGGCCTAGGCAAGGAATACAGTAAGAGTGAAAATCCTTATAAGGTATTTGCTTCCCACAAGAAATACAATTGTTAACTTTTTCTGACATCGGTCTGGAGCAAGAAAAAAGTTTCCCCAATGGGCTACTTAGCTTTAATGAAGACTTCGGATCTGAAATTCGAATTTGAAAATCTCAGGAGTCGGCTGACTGGCACTTGCGAACTGCTTTTGCTTCTGGCACCACGCAGCAAGAAAGACTGAAGAAAATGGCGTTGGCTGCATCTTTTATACCCCTGGTGCACTGACGTCAGGGAAGAGGTGACAGCAACCGATGCCGGACCAAGACTTTGGAATTCAGGCTGACTGCGGGTAGCCTGCCAGCAGGATAACCCAAGTGTAATGACTGCAACAGTGAAACACGATGAACATCATTAAAGCAACACTGTAACCTGAGGCAGCACAATGGTCATTAAAGTAACACTATAACCTGAGGCAGCACAAGAATCACTAAAGTAGGCAGAAAGTACAGTTTTGTACCTACCATAAATGTAGATGTTCGAGTGTATACACTGCTGCAGTCATTACACTTGGGTTATCCTGCCGTCAGGTGGTACCCCAGTCGGCCTGAGTTCCAAAGTCTTGGTCCGGCATCAGTTGCTGTCACCTCCTCCCTGACATCAGTGCGACAGGGGTATATAAGATGCAGCCGATGCCATTTTCTTCAGTTTTTCTTGCCCCAGATGTCAGGTGCCCCCAAAAGGTAGGCAATTCAAATTGCTAATAAAACATACATAAGAAAAGCAAACAACAACTTTCAGTTACCAGCAAATAATCCCCATAGGTAGTAAAGGGTAGAAGACATAGGTAAATACCAGCAAGTAAGAGGGGAAGGAGGGAGGGTAACCTGGACTGCAGCAGTGTTTACACTCGAACATCTACATTTATGGTAGGTACAAAACTGTACTATGTTCATCGTGTTACACTGCTGCAGTCATTACACTTGGGTAGAATCCCAAAGTTGAGGTAGGGTGGCTGGTTCTATAAGGCATTAGGTGTGGCTATAAGGCCCTGCAGCACAGCAGTGGCAAAGCCAGCTCTGGAATTAGAGTATAAAGGCAGATGGTAATACTTGGTGAAGGTATGCACAGAACTCCATATTGCTACTTCCAAAATGTCCTTGGTAAGCACTCCTCTGAGGTAGGCAGTTGAAGTGGCTGTTGCCCTGGTGGAGTGAGATCTAATGCTGCTAGGTATAGGTTTCCCATGGTGTGTGTAGCAGAAACATATGCAATGCCCTATCCATTTTGAAATAGTCTGTTTTGAAATGGCTTTTCCCTGTGCTCCTGCAGCATATGCTACCAGTAATTGTTCAGATTTTCTGAAAGCTTTGGTTTTGTCCAAGTAGAAGCGTAACTGCCTGTGAATGTCCAAAGAATGAAGTAGTCTCTCCCCTTTATTCTGTGGTTTTGGATAAAAAGTTGGCAAGTGATAGTTTGGTTTAGAGCCACACTTGAAACCACCTTTGGCATAAACGTAAGGTTAGTTCTTAAGGACACCCTGTCCTGATAGAAAATGAGGAAAGGTTCCACTGCCATTAGTGCCTGTAATTCTGAAACTCTTTGAGCTGATGTTATTGCCAGGAGCAGAGCAGTTTTCCAACAAATATATTTTAATTCTGCTGTGTTAGCTGGCTCAAAGGGAGGTAAAGTTAATTTTTCCAAAACAAAGTTGAGGTCCCAAGTTGGAGTAGGTGCTATATGGGGCGGTCTTATGTTTTTAGCCCCTCTGAGGTACTGTTTTAGCAATGGATTACAGAAAATTGGAGGATCCGTGTTGTAATGAGCAGAGATGGCAGAGGCATGGATCTTGATGGATGAAAAAGAGAGGCCTTTGTCCAGCATCTCAGTTAAATATTCTAGAATCTGAGGAATGTTTGGGACAAGAGGGTCAAGGCTGTGAGCCTGGTTCCAGGCACAGAATCTCTTCCATTTATCCAAATAGGCTTTCCTGGTACTAGGCCTTCTGGCCTCCAGAATGACATCCATAACAGCTTTGGAGAGAGGCATTGCTTGCTTGACTAAGGAATTTTCCATGCAGTTAGGTTTAAGGTCTTTAGCTGACTGTGAAGTATCTGATTGTTGTGCTGAGTCAACAGATGTGGGATTTGAGGCAATATCCAGGGTGGTTCTTGTGCAAAATTCTTTAAGATTGGGTACCAGTGCTGGTGTGGCCAGTCTGGAGCAATCAGAATCATCTTTGGTTCTTCTTGCCTGGCTTTTATGAGAACCTTTGGAAGGAGAGGTAGTGGAGGAAAAGCGTATACTTGTAGGTTTTTCCAGCTGAATGAGAGGGCATCCACTTTCCATGCTTGTGGGTGGTAACTCCTTGTGCAGAATTTCTGTAGCTGGCAGTTCATTGGGGATGCAAACAGATCTATGTCCAGGCTCCACCATTTTTGTGTTATCATTCTGAATATTTGTGGATTCAATTCTCATGCGTGGGGATCCATGATGTTTCTGCTTAAGTCGTCTGCCAGTGTGTTTTTCTCTCCTGGCAGGAATTGTGCTTGCAGATGAACTTGATAGTTTAGAGCTGTGTTCCACAAGGTCATGGCTTGTCTGCAGAGGGGGTAGGAGTGAGTGCCCCCTTGCTTGTTTATGTACCACATAACTGTGGTGTTGTCTGTCTTTAGTAGTAGTTGTCCTGGATGCAGCAGGTCCTTGAAAGCTATAAGGGCATTCTGTACAGCTAACATCACTTTTTGATTGATGTGAATGTTTCACGGGTTAGTACTAAGCTAACTGCCCTTGCGAGCCATTTTAAGCCTAGCCAATTATCCCGTGTGAGATTCAAACCCTGCACCTTATGTTTGTAAGGTAAACACCTTAACCATTAGGCCATCCTCCTAACCTTGCCATTGTTCTGCGGGCCACTTGCCCTGAATACATTTTCCTGCCATGTGTGCTCCCCAGGCGTAATCTGATGCATCTGTTGTCAATGTTTGCCTGGCTGTGGGTTGAGTAAAAGGCTGTCCCTTGTTGAGCTGACAAGCTTGAGGGCACCATCAAAACTCCTGCTGAAGGCAAGGAATTAGTGGTATAACTGTTTGCAAATTTTGACAGTGTTGAGACCATACACTCTTTAGGTACCATTGTAGTTTCTTCATATGCAGTCTAGCATATGGAATTAGTAGTATGCAAGATGCCATGTAACCCAAGGCCTGCAGAATTTTTCTTGCAGGGAGTTGGATTTTGGTTGCTATCAATTGAAAGTATTGATTCAGTTGTCCTTGCTTGCCTGGTGTGAGATAAGCCATCTGGGCCATTGTGTTCAAGCTGGCACCCAGGAATATTTACTCTTGTGAGGGCAATAGTTTTGATTTCATTTCGTTTACTGTGTACCCCAGGCAACTTAATAACTGTTTTACAAACGCCAGATGCTCTAGATGAATGTCCTTGCTCTCTGCTTGAATCAGGCAGTTGTCCAGGTACAGATAAATTTGAATTCCTTTCTGTCTGCAAAATGCAATTACTGGTGCCAGGCACTTTGTAAAGACCCTGGGCACAGTAGATAAGCCAAAGGGCAGTGCAGATAATTCATAGTGCATTGGACCTGCTATGAATCTGAGGTATCTTCTGCAGTTTTGTCTGATAGGGACATGCAGGCATGTCTCCTTGAGGTCCAAGGTCACGAGCCAAGCTTTCTTGCCCAGAATGGGAAGAAGCTGCAGTAGTGTCAACATTTTGAATTTTGGAATGTCCAGGTAAGTGTTTAGAGAGGAAAGATCCAGAATGGGCTTCCAGGCGTGGTCCTTTCTGGGAACCAGAAAGAGTCTTGAATAAAATCCTTGTCCTTGCTTTTGTGGTGGTACCTCTTGAATAGCTCTCATTTCCATGAGTGCTGTAATTAGTTTTTGAGCCTCTGCCCATTGATTTGGTGGCAGATTTGGCATTCCTTTTAACCTTGGCAGAGTGTGAAAGTGGAACCTGTAACCTTGAGATACAATGTTGAGAACCCATTTGTCTTTGGTGATCCAATGCCAGTTGTGATAGAAAAGTGCTAGTTTTCCTCCCAAGGGGGTTGCCAAGAGAGAGTTGTTTGGCAACTGTAATGGGAAGTTATTGAGGCTGCTTTTTATATGGATGAGGCCTGTCTTCCCCTTATTTCTGGCCTGGTGTACCCCATTGTTGAGGCCTGTAAGGACCTTGTGGTTGACCTCTACCTCTCGGATGTCTGTATCTGCCCCTTTGAGGTCTGTCTGTAGCCGGAAAGGACCAATTCTTTGTTGGCCAATTTCTGCAAAATCTTGGTGGCTGAACCTGTAAGAAATCCTTTACCTTTTGCATAGATTTTGCCTTGTCCTCCATTTTCTTTAATACCTCCTCTGCCTTAACTCCATATAACACATCCTGCTGTAAAGGTGCATCCAATAATTTTGCTTTAACATGATCTGGTAACATATGTTCTTTTAACCAAGCATGCCTTCTAATGACAGAGCCTGTAACTGCTGCTCTATAGGAGGCCTCTAAAGAATCAAACCCACATTGCAAAGTATGCTTTCCCACTTGTTCAGCTGCATGCAATAAGTCCTGCATTTCTTTAAAATTAGGAGGATCTGAATTTGGAAGCATTTTTTGTTTTAACTGAGACATCAAAAATTGCTGATATTTTAGCATGTGAAACTGGCAATTTAAGGCTCTCATTGCTAAGGTTGCAGACGTATATACTTTCTTTCCCCATCTGTCTAATGCTCTGGAATCTCTGTCAGAGGGAACTGGGTTTTTTGCTGATGAGGCCTTAATCCTTTTGGGTCCCTGAGAAATAGTTTCAGGGTCAGCAACAGGGCTTTTATACAGAAATTTGTGAGTCAGCGACTCTGTAATATCTATCGGGTTTAACTGGGGCTGGAGGTAAGGAGTCAGGGTTTAAGCTGGATTCAGTGTAGACATCATCCACAATATCTAACACTGGCGGGATAGCAAGGGGTCTGTGTTGAGGCAATAAAAGGAAGTCTCTGAGCCTTTTCTTGGATTCTGAGTAATCCTGGCCTTCCCAATGGAAATACTCCCTCATGGTATGTAAGGTCTCCCCAAAGGAGTAGTCCTCAGGTGGAGAGGTTGATGGAATTGAGTCCTCAGCATCAGAATCCTCATAAAGGGGGTAAGGAATATCCTAAGTCTGAGGATGAATCTAAAGAAATGGACACCTGGTCGGAAGATTCATAGTCTGCATCCTCTCTGGGTCTTTTATCAGGAGGGGGATGGGACCCCCTGATCAGGGTGATTAGGTCTTCAGCCATTTTCAGCATTTGTTTCTTAGGCATGGAAGCCTGTCCTGGAGAATGCTGTATCTGGTTCTTTGTTTCTAAGTGGGCCTTAGACTTAGCAGAGGGTTTAATGGTTAACTGGGTAGGTGTGAAGACACCTTTGAGGCTGTGGATTGCTCAGCTACTTCGGTTCCCTCAGAAGGGTTAGTTTTGGTAGGCTGAAAACATAGAGCATCCGAAGGCCCGACCAGCTCCACGTGGGAGTCGGATGCGTTCTGTGGTTCTGTGGAAACGGTCATCATGGGCTGTGTAGGCACCTCTCTGAAAACCGGAGAACCAGTGACCAGCCTAGAAGAGGCCTCGTCGTCAGTTTTGGGCCTCGGATGCCTGTCCTTGTCTTTGCGCTTTTTATGTAATCCTGTCATCGGGAGTTCTGACAGCATGGTGTAATTGAATTTTCTGACAAAATAATGTCGGACAAAATCAAACTGACGTTTACTAGTGCGCTTGTTAAACCTAGCACAAAACCGACAACCAGTGATGTTGTGGTCTGGGCCTAGGCATGGAATACAATAGGAGTGGAAATCCTTATGAGGTATTTGCTTGCCACAAGAAATACAGTTATTAACTTTTACTGACATCGGTCTGAGGCAAGAAAAAGTTTCCCCGATGGGGTACTTTGCTTTGTAGAAGACTTCAGTTCTGGATTCGGAATGAAAATCTCAAGAGTCGGCCAACCGGCACTTGCGAACTGCTTCTGCTTCGGGCACCGCGGGACAAGAAAGACTGGAGAAAATGGCGTCGGCTGCATCTTATATACCCCTGTCCCACTGATGTCAGGGAGGAGGCGACAGCAACCGACGCCGGACCAAGACTTTGGAACTCAGGCCGACTGGGGAGGCGCCTGATGGCAGGATAACCCAAGTGTAATGACTGCAGCAGTGTAACACATTGAACATCAAGGATGATTAAAGTAACACCGTAACCTGAGCCAGCACGAGGATCAATAAAGTAACATTGTAACCTGAGGCAGTACAGGGATCATTAAACTAACACTGTAACCTGAGGCAGCACAAGGATCACTAAAGTAACATTGTACCCTGAGGCAGAACAAGGATGATTAAAGTAACATTAAACCTGAGGCAGCACACGAATCATTAATGTAACACTGTAACCTGAGGCAGCACAAGAATCATTAAAGTAACACTGTAGCCTGAGGGAGCACAAGAATCATTAAAGTAACACTGTAACCTGAGGCAGCACAATGGTCATTAAAGTAACACTGCAACCTGAGGCAGCACAAGAATCATTAAAGTGGCACTGTAACCTGAGGCAGCACAAGAAGCATTAAAGTAACACTGTAACCTGAGGCAGAATATGAATCATTAAAGTAACACTGGAACCTGAGGAAGCACAAGTATCATTAAAGATACACTGTATCCTGAAGCAGCTAAAGAATCAGTAAAGTAACACTGTAACCTGAGGCAGCACAATGGTCATTAAAGTAACACTGCAACCTGAGGCAGCACAATGGTCATTAAAGCAATGCTGTAACCTGAGGCAGCACAAGGATCAATAAAGTAACACTGTACACTGAGGAAGCACAACGGTCATTAAAGTAACACTGTAACCAGAGGCAGCACAAGAACCTTTAAAGTAACACTGGAACCTGAGACTACACAAGGATCACTAAAGTAACACTGTAACCTAAAGTAGCACAATGGTCATTAAAGTAACACTGCAACCTGAGGCAGCACAATGGTCATTAAAGCAACGCTGTAACCTGAGGCAGCACAAGAATCACTAAAGTAACACTGTACCCTGAGGAAGCACAATGGTCATTAAAGAAACACTGTAAGCAGAGGAAGCACAAGAATCTTTAAAGTAACACTGTAACCTGAGGCAGCACCAGAATCATTAAAGTAACACTGTAACCAGAAGCAGCACAAGAATAATTAAAGTAACACTGCAACCTGAGGGAGCACTAGAATCATTAAAGTAACACTGCAACCTGAGGCAGCACAATGGTCATTAATGTAACACTGTAACCTGAGGGGGTACAATGGTCATTAAAGTAACACTGTGCCCTTACGCAGAACAACAGTCATTAGAGTAACACTGTAACCTGAGGAAGTAAAAGAATCAATAAAGTTACACTGTATCCTGAGGCAGCACAAGAATCATTAAAGTAGCACTGTAATGTGAGGCAGCAAAAGAATCATTAAAGTAACACTGTAACCTGAGACAGAACAAGAATCATTAAAGTAACACTGTAACCTAAGGCAGCACAAGGATCACTAAAGTAACACTGTAACCTGAGGCAGCACAAGGATCACTAAAGTAACACTCTAACCCAAGGCAGCACAAGAATCATTAAGGTAACACTGCAACCTGAGGCAGCACAACAGTCTTTAAAGCATTGCTGTAACCTGAGACAGCGCAAGGATCACTAAGGTAACACTGTACCCTGAGGAAGCACAACGGTCATTAAAGTAACACTGTAACCTGAGGCAGCACAAGAATCATTAAAGTCACACTGTAACTGGGAACAACACAAGAATCATTTAAGTAACACTGTAACCTGAGGCAACACAAGGATCCTTCAAGTAACACTGTAACCTGAGGTAGCACAAGAATCATTAGAGTAACATGGAAACCTGAAGCAGCACAAGAATTATTAGAGTAACACTATAACCTGAGGCAGCACAAGGATCACTGACGTAATACTGTAACCAGAGACAGCACAAGAACCATTTAAGTAACAGTATAACCTGAAGCAGCAGCACAAGAATCATTAAAGTAACACTGTAACCTGACACAGCACAAGAATCATTAAAGTAACACTGTAACCTGGGGCAGCACAAGAATCATTAAAGTAACACTGTAACCTGAAGCAGCACAAATATGACTAAAGTAATACTGTAACCTGAGGCAGCACAAGAATCATTAAAGTAACACTGTAACCTGAGGCAGAACAAGTATCATTAAAGTAACACTGTAACCTGAGGCAACACAAGGATCTCTAAAGTACCACTGTTAAATGATGCAGCAGAAGAATCATTAAAGTAACATAGTACCTTGAGGCAGCACAAGGATCATTAAAGTAACAATTTAACCTGAGGCAGCACAAGGATTATTAAAGTAACAATTTAACCTGAAGCAACACAAGAATCGTTAAAGGAACACAGTAACCTGATACAGCACAATGGTCATTAAAGTAATACTGTAACCTGATTCAGCACAAGAATCATTAAAGTAACACTGAAACCTGAGGCAGCACAAGAATCATTAAAGTAGCACTGTAACCGGGGGCAGCACAAGGATCACTAAAGTAACAATGTAACCTGAGACTGCACAAGAATTACAAAAGTTACACTGTAACCTGAGGCAGCACAAGAATCATTAAAGTAACACTGTAATCTGAGACTGCACAAGGATCACTAAAGTAACACTGTAACATGTGGCAGCACCAGAATCATTAAAGTAATTGTGCAACCTGAACCACCAGCACAAGAATCATTAAAGTAAGACTGCAACCTGAGGCAGCACAAGAATCATTAAAGTAAGACTGTAACCTAAGGCAGCACAAGAATCATTAAAGTAACACTGTAACCTGAGGCAGCAGAAGAATCATTAAAGTAACACTGTAACCTGAGGCAGCACAACTGTCAATAAAGTAACACTGTAACTTGAGGGAGCACAAGAATCATTAAAGTAAAACTCTAGCCTGCGACAGCACAAGAGTCATTAAAGTAACAATGTTACCTAAGGCAGCACAATGGTCATTAAAGTAACACTGCAACCTAAGGCAGCACAACAGTCTTTAAAGCATTGCTGTAACCTGAGACAGCACAAGGACCACTAAAGTAGCACTGTACCCTGAGCTAGCACAATGGTCATTAAAGTAACATTGTAACCTGAGGTAGCACAAGAATCATTAGAGTAACACTACAACCTGAGGCAGCACAAGGATCACTAATGTAATACTGTAACCAGAGACAGCACAAGGATCACTAAAGTAACACTGTAACCTGGGGCAGCACATGAATCATTAAAGTAACACTGTAACTTGGGGCAGCACAAGATCATTAAAGTAACACTGTAACCTGAGGCAGGACAAGAATCATTAAAGTAATAGTGTAACCTGAGGCTGCACAGCAGTCATTAAAGTAACACTGTAACCTGAGGCAGCACAAGAATCATTAAGCACCACAAAAGGAGGGGGAGTATCAATATTCGTCAAAGATACCCACACCTCCAAGTTGGTGGCACAGCATGAAGCATCAGAGACTATCCTTGTGCAACTAACAGTGGTAAAACTGCCTTCCAGTTTATAGCCTGCTACAGACCACCCTCCCAAACCCAGTAACCCCACTCGGCCTTCCTGAGAACACTGGAAAATATGAAGGTCCAAACACTATTATATTGGGCGACATCAACTACCCAAACATAGACTGGGAGCATTACTGTAGCTCCAACACACTAGCCCAAAGGTTCCTAGAATTTACTCAAATGCTATGGAACAACTTGTTACCACTCCTACAAGAGGGGAAAACATACTGGACCTGATCAACACCAACATGGGGGCTCTATGCTCCAGACCAGAAGTGTATCCCTCACTGGTAAGATCAGACCATAAACTAATCTCATTGGATATTCACATCCCGACCCCAGCCCCTGCCTAGAAAACCACAGTGAAAAACTTCTCTAAAGCAAATTTCACACTCCTCAAACCGAGGTGGAATCCTTCAAAGCCTCCGGGCCTGTGGAAAATACGGCCCAGACCGCAGAATCCTTTATACACGCATTCTATGAACACCTTCAGGAATGCATGGATCATGCAATCCCAAATAAAACCAAGACCCAATCCTCCAAAGGCAGGCGTCCTGTCTGGTGGACCCCAGCCATAAGCAAACTATACAATAGAAGGAAGAAGCGACTACATGATAGAGCAAAATCCCAAAAAGGGATGGCATCTCTGATCAGTATTAGCAAAAAACTACAGGCACTCATAAAATCGTCTAAGGCCAGCTTCGAGAGAAAAATTGCACAGGACACTAAGGATAATCACAAGGCTTTCTTTAGTCATGTTAGGAACCTGGGTGGCAATTCCCAGATATGCTCAGAATTAGTCCAACATGACAAAAAATACACTGAACCCACAGACATTTCCAACATCCTAGCTGACAGGTTTAGTGCAAACTCCCCACCCTCCCCACCAAAAGGGCAAATATCTATCCCAGCAGAGTGTTGCCCCCCTGACATCTCAGATGCTCAGGTAAGAGCCGCCCTCTCCAAAGCAAAAAACACAGCATCAATGGGACCAGACGTTGTCCTGGGCTGCGTCCTACATGAACTCCAAGAAGAGCTAAACCCAAACATAAAACTACTGTTCAGTCTCAGCCTTACTACAGGATATGTACCCAAAGAGTGGCATACAGCAACAGTGGTCCCACTCCACAAAGGTGGTGCCTAAACGGATCCTGGAAACTATCGCCCCATAAGCCTGACTAGCTTGGTCTGCAAAGCTATGGAAAGGATCATCATGGACCTCATAAATAAAGATATTGGGGACCTACAGACACTGGATCCTACCCAGTTTGGCTTTGTTAAGGGCAGATCCTGCCTCTTAAACCTAGTCAGTTTCTTTGAAACAGTCACCAAGGCCATTGATGAGGGGAAGGTGGTCCACACAGCCTACCTGGACCTCGCAAAAGCCTTCGATACAATACCCCACTCGGGCATTATAGATAAGCTCACCAGCTTAAATATAAACCCCTATGTCACTAGATGGGTTGCAAACTGGCTCAAGGACAGAACCCACATGGTTAGAATTGCTGGAGCCATGTCAGACTCCAAACCAGTTACAAGTGACGTCCCACAAGGCTCAGTCCTGGGACCTCTCTTGTTCGGTATATATTTCTCGGAGGTACAGGCCAACACGGAAGGACTGTGGCTGACCAAGTTTGCAGATGGCTGCAAACTAGGTGCCATAATCAACTCTCCAGTTGACACAAGCATCATACAAGAGGGCCTCATAGAAACAGACAACTAGTGCCAGAGCCATGGCCTCAAGCTAAACACCAAAAAGTGTATAGTCATCCCCTTTGGCAAAAACAAAGTGCGCACAAATTACCACATAGGTGGAAATCCATTAAGTACGGAAGAAATAATTAGGGACCTGGGGACCCAAGTTGATAGCAATCTCTCACTTGAAAACCACGTGGCCAAAGTGGTTAGAAAAACATTTTATATAGCCCACCTAATCATGAAGGGATTCACATCTAGATCAGGGGAGGTCATCGTGCCTCTTTACTCATCCCTCATCAGGCACATATTTGAGTACAATTCCCCTTTTAAGATGTACCTTACCAGACACCTGCAGCAAATGGAAAGACCCCAAAAGTACCTCACCAAGAGGATCAAAGGGCTCAAACAGGTGCCATATGCTGCCTGGTTAAAGAAACTTCAGCTCTACTCAGTGGCATACCGCCTGCTCAGAGGCGATCTGTGCCTAACGTATAAAGCCATGTCCAACCCGGAATTAATGGACATGCTGCACCTCAGAAAATCCAAATCCCATCAAGCTACGTGCTCGAGAGACTTGAACCTCAGCACTGAAATAAATAGGACATGCTGGAGGGACAGATTCATAACCCAGAGGCTCCCTTCACTCTGGAATAAAATCCCAGTCCAGGTTAGGCAGAATCCCTCATTGACTCTCTTCAAGAGGAATCTTGATGAGTGGATGGGAGATTGTAGGTTTACCCCGGGTATCACTTCTGTGTCACTGTTAGACAGAGGCACAGTATACTAACGTCAAAAAAGGGCATAGCAAAATTCATTTAAAATGGGTGGCGAAAGCCAAACACACTCTGGATAGGCTTATAAATGCCCTAGGGCAGATAGCCTAGTATAAACCTATGAACCTATAAAGTAAGACTGTAACCTGAGGCAGCACAAAAATCATTAGAGTAACACTGTAACCTGAGGCAGAACAAGAATCATTAAAGTAACACTGCAACTTGAAGCAGCACAGCAGTCATTAACGTAACACTATAACCTGAGGTAGCAAAAGGATGACTAAAGTAACACTGTAACCTGAGGCAGCACAAGTATCCTTAAAAGTAACACTGTAACCTGAGGCAGTACAATGATCACAAAAGTAATACTGTACGCTGAGGCAGAACAACAGTCATTAAAGTAACACTGTATTCTGGGGAAGCACAAGAATCATTAAAGTAACACTGCAACCTGAGGCAAGACAAGGATCACTAAAGTACTACTGTTAAATGATGTAGCAGAAAAATCATTAAAGTAACACAGTACCTTGAGGAAGCACAAGGATCATTAAAGTAACAATTTAACCTGAGGCAACACAAGAATCATTAAAGTAACACAGTAACCTGATACAGCACAATGGTCATTAAAGTAATACTGTAACCTGAGGGAGCACAAGAATCATTAAAGTAACACTGAAACCTGAGGCAGCAAAAGAATCATTAAAGTAACACAGTAACCGGAGGCAGAACAAGGATTACTAAAGTAAAATTGTAACCTAAGACTGCACAAGGATCACTAAAGTAACATTGTAACCTAAGGCAGAACAAAAATCATTAAAGTAACACTGAAACATGAGGCAGCACAAGGATCACTAAAGTAACAATGTAACCTGAGACTACACAAGAATTATAAAAGTAATACTGTAACCTGAGGCAGCACAATAATCACTAAAGTAACACTGTAACCTGTGGCAGCACCAGAATCATTAAAGTAATTGTGCAACCTGAAGCACCAGCACAAGAATCTTTAAAGTAAGAATGTAACCT
This sequence comes from Protopterus annectens, assembly GCF_019279795.1. NCBI lineage: Eukaryota > Metazoa > Chordata > Ceratodontiformes > Protopteridae > Protopterus > Protopterus annectens. The sequence goes on from NC_056743.1 coordinate 348,758,240, forward strand.
GAGGCAGCACAAAAATCCTTAAAGTAACACTGTAACCTGAGGCAGCAAAAGAATCATTAAACTAACACTGTAACCTGAGGCAGCACACAAATCATTAAAGTAACCCTGTAACCTGAGGAAGCACAAGAATCATTCAAGTAACACTGTAACCTGAGGCAGCACAAGGATCACTAAAGTAACACGGTAACCTGAGGCAGCAGCAGAATCATTAAAGTAACACTGTAACCTGACGCAGCACAACGGTCATTAAAGTAACACTGTACCCTGAGGCAGAACAAGGATGATTAAAGTAACATTAAACATGAGGCAGCAGATGAATCATTAAACTAACACTGTAACCTGGGGGAGCACAAAAATCATTAAAGTAACACTGCAACCTGAGGCAGCACAATGGCCATTAAAGTAACACTGTTACCTTAGGAGGCACAGTGGTCATTAAAGTGACACTGTGCCCTGAAGCAGCAGAACAGTCATTAAAGTAACAGTGCAACCTGAAGCAACAGCACAAGAATTATTAAAGTAACACTGTAACCTGAGGCAGCACAAGAAACATTTAAGTAACAGTATAACCTGATGCAGCAGCACAAGAATCATTAAAGTAACACTGTAACCTGAGGCAGCACAATAATCATTAAAGGAACACTGTAACCTGCGGGAGCACAAAACTCATTAAGTAACACTGTAAACCAAGGCAGCACAAGAATCGTTAAAGTAACACTGTAAAATGAGGCAGCACAAGAATCATTAAAGTAACACTGTAACCTGAGACAGCATAAGAATCATTAAAGTAACAATGTAACCTGAGAACGCACAAGGATCACTAAAGTAACACTGTAACCTGAGGCAGCAGCAGAATCATTAAAGTAACACTGTAACCTTAGGAGGCACAATGGTCATTAAAGTAACACTGTAACCTGAGGCAGCAAAAGAATCATTAAAGTAACACTGTAACCTGAGGCAGCACAATGGTCATTAAAGTAACTCTGCAACCTGAAGCAGCTCAATGGTCATTAAAGTAACACTGCAACCTGAGGCAGTACAAGAATCATTAAAGTGACACTGTAACCTGAGGCAGCACAAGAATCATTAAAGTAACACTGTAACCTGAGGCAGCAAAACAATCATTAAAGTAACAGTGTAACCTGAAGCAACAGCACAAGAATTATTAAAGTAACACTGTAACCTGAGGCAGCACAAGAAACATTTAAGTAACAGTATAATCTGATGCAGCAGCACAAGAATCATTAAAGTAACACTGTAACCTGAGGCAGCACAATAATAACTAAAGTAACACTGTAACCTGAGGGAGCACAAAACTCATTAAAGTAACACTGCAAACTGAGGCAGCACAAGAATCATTAAAGTAACAGTGTAAAATGAAGCTGCACAAGGATCACTAAAGTAACACTGTAACCTAAGGCAGCACAAGAATCATTAAAGTAACACTGTAACCTGAGGTAGCACAATAGTAATAAAAGCAACAGTGTAACCTGAGACAGAAAAACGGTCATTAAAGTAACACTGTAACCAAAGACGACACAAAGATCAATAAAATAACACGGTAACCTGAGGAAGCACAAGGATCACTAAATTAACACTGTATTCTGAGACTGCGCAAGAATCACTAAAGTAACACTGTAACCTGAGGCAGCACAAGAATCATTAAAGTAGCACTGTAACCTATGGCAGCTCAACGGTCATTAAAGTAACACTGTAAGCTGAAGCAGGACAAGAATCATTAAAGTAACACTGTAACCAGAGGCAGCAAAATAATCATTTAAGTAACAGTGTAAACTGAATCTGCAGCACAAGAATCATTAAAGTAACACTCTAACCTGAGGCAGCACAAGAATCATTAAAGTAGCACTGTAACCTGAGGCAGCACAAGAATCATTAAAGTAACACTGTAACATGAGGCCACACAATGGTCATTAAGGTAACACTGTAACCTGAGACTGCACACGGTTCACTAAAGTAACACTGTAACCTGAGACTGTACAAGGATAACTAAAGTAACAGTGTAACTTGAAGCACCAGCACAAGAATCATTAAAGTAACACTGTAACCTGAGGAAGCACAAGAATCATTAAAGTAACACTGTACCCTGAGGCAGCTGCAGAATCATTAAAGTAACACTGTAACCTGACGCAGCACAATGGTCATTAAAGTAACACTGTACCCTGAGGCAGAACAAGGATGATTAAAGTAACATTAAACATGAGGCAGCACATGAATCATTAAAGTAACACTGTAACTTGTGGGAGCACAAAAATCATTAAAGTAACACTGCAACCTGAGGCAGCACAATGGTCATTAAAGTAACACTGTAACCTTAGGAGGCACAATGGTCATTAAAGTAACACTGTGCCTTGAGGCAGCAGAACAGTCATTAAAGTAACACTGTAACCTGAGGCAGCAAAAGAATCATTAAAGTAACACTGTAACCTGAGGCAGCACAATGGTCATTAAAGTAACTCTGCAACCTGAAGCAGCACAATGGTCATTAAAGTAACACTGCAACCTGAAGCAGCACAAGAATCATTAAAGTAACACTGTAACCTGAGGGAGCAAAAAATCATTAAAGTAACACTGCAACCTGAGGCAGCACAATGGTCATTAAAGTAACACTGTAACCTGAGGCAGCACAATAGTCATTAAAGTAACTCTACAACATGAAGCAGCACAATGATCATTTAAGTAACACTGCAACCTCAGGCAGCACAAGAATCATTAAAATGACACTGTAACCTGAGGCAGCAGAAGAATCATTAAAGTAACACTGTAACCTGAGGCAGCACAACAATAATTAAAGTAACAGTGTAACCTGAAGCAACAGCACAAGAATTATTAAAGTAACACTGTAACCTGAGGCAGCACAATAATCCAATAATCATTAAAGTAACACTGTAACCTGAAGGAGCACAAAAATCATTAAAGTAACACTGTAAACTGGGGCAGCACAAGAATCATTAAAGTAACACTGTAAAATGAGGTAGCACAAGAATCATTAAAGTAACACTGTAACCTGAGACAGCACAAGAATCATTAAAGTAACACTGTAACCTGAGTCTGCACAAGGATCACTAATGTAACACTGTAACCTAAGGCAGCACAAGAATCATTAAAGTAACACTGTACCCTGACGTAGCACAATAGTAATAAAAGTAACAGTGTAACCTGAGGCAGAAAAATGGTCATTAAAGTAACACTGTAACCAAAGACGGCACAAAGATCAATAAAATAACACGGTAACGTGAGGCAGCACAAGGATCACTAAAGTAACACTGTATTCTGAGACTGCGCAAGAATCACTAAAGTAACACTGTAACCTGAGGCAGCACAACAGTTATTGAAGTAACACTGCAACCTGAGGTAGTACAACAGTCATTAAAGTAACACTATAACCTGAGGCAGCACAAGAATCATTAAAGTAGCACTGTAACCTGAGGCAGCACAAGAATCATTAAAGTAGCACTGTAACCTGAGGCAGCACAAGAATCATTAAAGTAACACTGTAACCTGAGGCAGCACAAGAATCATTAAAATAACACTGTAACCTGAGGCCGCACAATGTTTTGGGTAACATTGTAACCTGAGACTGCACAAGGATCACTAAAGTAACACTGTAACCTGAGTCTGTACAAGGATAACTAAAGTAACAGTGTAACCTGAAGCACCAGCACAAGAATCATTAAAGTAGCACTGTAACCTGAGGCAGCACAAGAATCATTAAAGTAGCACTGTAACCTGAGGCAGCACAAGCATCATTAAAGTAACACTGTAACCTGAGGCTGCACAATGGTCATTAAGGTAACACTGTAACCTGAGGCAGCACAAGAATCATTAAAGTATCACTGTAACCTGAGACAGCACAAGAATCTTTAAAGTAACACTGTGATCTGGGGCAGCACAAGGATCATTAAAGTAACACGGTAACCTGAGGCAGCACAAGAATCATTAAAGTAACACTGTACCCTGAGGCAGCACAAGGATCATTAAAGTAACACGGTAACCTGAGGCAGCACAAGAATCATTAAAGTAACACTATAACCTGAGGCAGCAGAAGAATCATTAAAGTAACACTGTAACCTGAGGCAGCACAAGTATCATGAAAGTAACACTGCAACCTGAGGCAGCACAATGGTCATTAAAGTAACACTGTAACCTAAGGCAGCACAGCAGTCATTAAAGTAACACTGTACCCTGAGGCAGTCGAAGGATCAGTATAGTTACACAGTAAGTTGAGGCAGCACAAGGATCACTAAAGTAACAATGTAACCTGAGGCAGCACAAGAATCATTAAAGTAACACTGCAACCTGATACAGCACAATGGTCAGAAAAGTAACACTGTAACCTGAGGCAGAACAAGGATCACTAAAGTAACTCTGTAACCTGAGGCAGCACAAGAATCAATAAAGTAACACTGTAACATGAGGCAGCACTAGAATTATTAAAGGAATACTGTAACCTGAGGCAGAACAAGATTCATTAAAGTAACACTGCAACCTGAGGCAGCACAACAGTTATTGAAGTAACACTGCAACCTGAGGTAGTACAACAGTCATTAAAGTAACACTATAACCTGAGGCAGCACAAGGATCACTAAAGTAGCACTGTACACTGAGTCAGAAAAAGGATGATTAAAGTAACACCGCAAACTGTGGCAGCACAAGGATCATTAAAGTAACACTGTAACTTGAGTCAGTACAAGAATCATTAAACTAACACTGTAACCTGAGGAAGCGCATGAATCATTAAAGTAACCATGTAACCTGAGGCAGCACATGAATCATTAAAGTAACATTGCAACCTGAGGCAGCACAATGGTTATTAATGTAACACTGTAACCTGAGGCAAAACAAGAATAATTAAAGTAACACAGTAACCTGAGGAATCACAATGGTCATTAAAGTAACACTGTAACCTGAGGCAGCACAACTGTCATTAAAGTAACACTGTAACCTGAGGCAGAACAAGGATGATTAAAGTAACATTAAACCCGAGGCAGCACACGAATCATTAAAGTAACACTGTAACCTGAGGCAGCACAAGTATCCTTAAAAGTAACACTGTAACCTGAGGCAGTACAAAGATCACAAAAGTAACACTGTACACTGAGGCAGAACAACAGTCATTAAAGTAACACTGTATCCAGGGGAAGCAGAAGAATCATTAAAGTAACACTGTAACCTGAGGGAGCACAATGATGACTAAAGTAACACTGTAACCTGAGGCATCACCAGAATCATTAAAGTAACACTGTAACCTGAGGCAGAACAAGTATCATTAAAGTAACACTGTAACCTGAGGCAGAACAAGTATCATTAAAGTAACACTGTAACCTGAGGCAACACAAGGATAATTAAAGTACCACTGTTAAAAGATGCAGCAGAAGAATCATTAAAGTAACGCAGTTCCTTGAGGCAGCACAAGGATCATTAAAGTAACAATTTAACCTTATACAACACAAGAATCGTTAAAGTAACACTGTAACCTGATACAGCACAATGGTCATTAAAGTAATACTGTAACCTGAGGCAGCACAAGAATCATTAAAGTAACACTGTAACCAGAGGTAGCACAAGGATCATTAAGTAACAATGTAACATAAGACAGCACAAGGATCACTAAAGTAACATTGTAACCTAAGGCAGAACAAAAATCGTTAAAGTGACACTGTAACCTGAGGCAGCACAAGAATCATTAAAGTAACACTGTAACTTTAGGAGGCACAATGGTCATTAAAGTAACACTGTGCCCTGAGGCAGCAGAATGGTCATTAAAGTAACACAGTAACCTGAGACAGCACAATGGTCATTAAAGTAACACTGCAACCTGAGGCAGCATAATGGTCATTAAAGTGACATTGTAACCTGAGGCAGCAAAAAAATCATTAAAGTAACACTGTAACCTGAGGCAGCACAGTGGTCATTAAAGTAACACTGAAACCAGAGGCAGCATAATGGTCATTAAAGTAACACTGCAACCTGAGGCAGCAGAAGAATCATTAAAGTGACACTGTAACCTGAGGCAGCACAAGAATCATTAAAGTAACACAATAACCTAAGTCAGCACAAGAATCATTAAAGTAACAATATAACCTGAGGTAGCACAAGAATCATTAAAGTAACACTGTAACCTGAAGCAACAGCACAAAAATTATTAAAGTAACACTGTAACCTGAGGCAGCACAAGAAACATTTAAGTAACAGTATAACCTGCTGCAGCAGAACAAGAATCATTAAAGTAACACTGTAACCAGAGGCAGAACAATAATCATTAAAGTAACACTGTAACTTGAGACAGCACAAGAATCATGAAATAACACTGTAACCTGAGACTGCACAAGGATCATTAAAGTAACACTGTAACCTGAGACAGCACAAGAATCATTAAAGTAACACTGTAACCTGAGTCTGCACAAGGTTCACTAATGTAACACTGTAACCTAAGGCAGCACAAGAATCATTAATGTAACACTGTACCCTGACGTAGCACAATAGTAATAAAAGTAACAGTGTAACCTGAGGCAGAAAAACGGTCATTAAAGTAACACTGTAACCAAAGACGGCACAAAGATCAGTAAAATAACACGGTAACGTGAGGCAGCACAAGGATCACTAAAGTAACACTGTATTCTGAGACTTCGCAAGAATCACTAAAGTAACACTATAACCTGAGGCAGCACAAGAATCATTAAAGTAGCACTGTAACCTGAGGCAGCACAAGAATCATTAAAATAACACTGTAACCTGAGGCCGCACAATGTTCATGGGTAACATTGTAACCTGAGACTGCACAAGGATCACTAAAGTAACACTGTAACCTGAGACTGTACAAGGATAACTAAAGTAACAGTGTAACCTGAAGCACCAGCACAAGAATCATTAAAGTAGCACTGTAACCTGAGGCAGCACAAGAATCATTAAAGTAGCACTGTAACCTGAGGCAGCAGAAGAATCATTAAAGTAACACTGCAACCTGAGGCAGCACAACAATAATTAAAGTAACAGTGTAACCTGAAGCAACAGCAGAAGAATTATTAAAGTAACACTGTAACCTGAGGCAGCACAATAATCATTAAAGTAACACTGTAACCTGAAGGAGCACAAAAATCATTAAAGTAACACTGTAAACTGGGGCAGCACAAGAATCATTAAAGTAACACAGTAAAATGAGGTAGCACAAGAATCATTAAAGTAACACTGTAACCTGAGACAGCACAAGAATCATTAAAGTAACACTGTAACCTGAGTCTGCACAAGGATCACTAATGTAACACTGTAACCTAAGGCAGCACAAGAATCATTAAAGTAACACTGTACCCTGACGTAGCACAATAGTAATAAAAGTAACAGTGTAACCTGAGGCAGAAAAATGGTCATTAAAGTAACACTGTAACCAAAGACGGCACAAAGATCAATAAAATAACACGGTAACGTGAGGCAGCACAAGGATCACTAAAGTAACACTGTATTCTGAGACTGCGCAAGAATCACTAAAGTAACACTGTAACCTGAGGCAGCACAACAGTTATTGAAGTAACACTGCAACCTGAGGTAGTACAACAGTCATTAAAGTAACACTATAACCTGAGGCAGCACAAGAATCATTAAAGTAGCACTGTAACCTGAGGCAGCACAAGAATCATTAAAGTAGCACTGTAACCTGAGGCAGCACAAGAATCATTAAAGTAACACTGTAACCTGAGGCAGCACAAGAATCATTAAAATAACACTGTAACCTGAGGCCGCACAATGTTTTGGGTAACATTGTAACCTGAGACTGCACAAGGATCACTAAAGTAACACTGTAACCTGAGTCTGTACAAGGATAACTAAAGTAGCACTGTAACCTGAGGCAGCACAAGAATCATTAAAGTAGCACTGTAACCTGAGGCAGCACAAGCATCATTAAAGTAACACTGTAACCTGAGGCTGCACAATGGTCATTAAGGTAACACTGTAACCTGAGGCAGCACAAGAATCATTAAAGTATCACTGCAACCTGAGACAGCACAAGAATCATTAAAGTAACACTGTGATCTGGGGCAGCACAAGAATCATTAAAGTAACACTGTACCCTGAGGCAGCACAAGAATCATTAAAGTAACACTGTACCCTGAGGCAGCACAAGGATCATTAAAGTAACACGGTAACCTGAGGCAGCACAAGAATCATTAAAGTAACACTATAACCTGAGGCAGCAGAAGAATCATTAAAGTAACACTGTAACCTGAGGCAGCACAAGTATCATGAAAGTAACACTGCAACCTGAGGCAGCACAATGGTCATTAAAGTAACACTGTAACCTAAGGCAGCACAGCAGTCATTAAAGTAACACTGTACCCTGAGGCAGCCGAAGGATCAGTATAGTTACACAGTAAGTTGAGGCAGCACAAGGATCACTAAAATAACAATGTAACCTGAGGCAGCACAAGAATCATTAAAGTAACACTGCAACCTGATGCAGCACAATGGTCAGTAAAGTAACACTGTAACCTGAGGCAGAACAAGGATCACTAAAGTAACTCTGTAACCTGAGGCAGCACAAGAATCAATAAAGTAACACTGTAACATGAGGCAGCACTAGAATTATTAAAGGAATACTGTAACCTGAGGCAGAACAAGATTCATTAAAGTAACACTGCAACCTGAGGCAGCACAACAGTTATTGAAGTAACACTGCAACCTGAGGTAGTACAACAGTCATTAAAGTAACACTATAACCTGAGGCAGCACAAGGATCACTAAAGTAGCACTGTACACTGAGTCAGAAAAAGGATGATTAAAGTAACACCGCAAACTGTGGCAGCACAAGGATCATTAAAGTAACACTGTAACTTGAGTCAGTACAAGAATCATTAAACTAACACTGTAACCTGAGGAAGCGCATGAATCATTAAAGTAACCATGTAACCTGAGGCAGCACATGAATCATTAAAGTAACACTGCAACCTGAGGCAGCACAATGGTTATTAATGTAACACTGTAACCTGAGGCAGAACAAGAATAATTAAAGTAACACAGTAACCTGAGGAATCACAATGGTCATTAAAGTAACACTGTAACCTGAGGCAGCACAACTGTCATTAAAGTAACACTGTAACCTGAGGCAGAACAAGGATGATTAAAGTAGCATTAAACCTGAGGCAGCACACGAATCATTAAAGTAACACTGTAACCTGAGGCAGCACGAGAATCATTAAATTAACACTGTAGCCTGAGGTAGCACAAGAATCAATAAAGTAACACTGTAACCTGAGGCAGCACAAGTATCCCTAAAAGTAACACTGTAACCTGAGGCAGTACAAAGATCACAAAAGTAACACTGTACGCTGAGGCAGAACAACAGTCATTAAAGTAACACTGTATCCAGGGGAAGCAGAAGAATCATTAAAGTAACACTGTAACCTGAGGGAGCACAATGATGACTAAAGTAACACTGTAACCTGAGGCATCACCAGAATCATTAAAGTAACACTGTAACCTGAGGCAGAACAAGTATCATTAAAGTAACACTGTAACCTGAGGCAGAACAAGTATCATTAAAGTAACACTGTAACCTGAGGCAACACAAGGATAATTAAAGTACCACTGTTAAATGATGCAGCAGAAGAATCATTAAAGTAACACAGTTCCTTGAGGCAGCACAAGGATCATTAAAGTAACAATTTAACCTGATACAACACAAGATTCGTTAAAGTAACACTGTAACCTGATACAGCACAATGGTCATTAAAGTAATACTGTAACCTGAGGCAGCACAAGAATCATTAAAGTAACACTGTAACCTGAGGCAGCACAAAAATCATTAAAGTAACACTGTAACCTGAGGCAGCACAAGAATCATTAAAGTAACACTGTAACCAGAGGTAGCACAAGGATCATTAAGTAACAATGTAACATAAGACAGCACAAGGATCACTAAAGTAACATTGTAACCTAAGGCAGAACAAAAATCGTTAAAGTGACACTGTAACCTGAGGCAGCACAAGAATCATTAAAGTAACACTGTAACCTTAGGAGGCACAATGGTCATTAAAGTAACACTGTGCCCTGAGGCAGCAGAATGGTCATTAAAGTAACACTGTAACCTGAGACAGCACAATGGTCATTAAAGTAACACTGCAACCTGAGGCAGCATAATGGTCATTAAAGTGACACTGTAACCTGAGGCAGCAAAAAAATCATTAAAGTAACACTGTAACCTGAGGCAGCACAATGGTCATTAAAGTAACACTGCAACCTGAGGCAGCATAATGGTCATTAAAGTAACACTGCAACCTGAGGCAGCAGAAGAATCATTAAAGTGACACTGTAACCTGAGGCAGCACAAGAATCATTAAAGTAACACAATAACCTAAGTCAGCACAAGAATCATTAAAGTAACAATGTAACCTGAGGTAGCACAAGAATCATTAAAGTAACACTGTAACCTGAAGCAACAGCACAAGAATTATTAAAGTAACACTGTAACCTGAGGCAGCACAAGAAACATTTAAGTAACAGTATAACCTGCTGCAGCAGCACAAGAATCATTAAAGTAACACTGTAACCAGAGGCAGCACAATAATCATTAAAGTAACACTGTAACCTGAGGCAGCACAAGAATCATTAAAGTAACACTGTAACTTGAGACAGCACAAGAATCATGAAATAACACTGTAACCTGAGACTGCACAAGGATCATTAAAGTAACACTGTAACCTGAGACAGCACAAGAATCATTAAAGTAACACTGTAACCTGAGTCTGCACAAGGTTCACTAATGTAACACTGTAACCTAAGGCAGCACAAGAATCATTAATGTAACACTGTACCCTGACGTAGCACAATAGTAATAAAAGTAACAGTGTAACCTGAGGCAGAAAAACGGTCATTAAAGTAACACTGTAACCAAAGACGGCACAAAGATCAGTAAAATAACACGGTAACGTGAGGCAGCACAAGGATCACTAAAGTAACACTGTATTCTGAGACTTCGCAAGAATCACTAAAGTAACACTGTAACCTGAGGCAGCACAAGAATCATTAAAGTAGCACTGTAACCTGAGGCAGCACAAGAATCATTAAAATAACACTGTAACCTGAGGCCGCACAATGTTCATGGGTAACATTGTAACCTGAGACTGCACAAGGATCACTAAAGTAACACTGTAACCTGAGACTGTACAAGGATAACTAAAGTAACAGTGTAACCTGAAGCACCAGCACAAGAATCATTAAAGTAGCACTGTAACCTGAGGCAGCACAAGAATCATTAAAGTAGCACTGTAACCTGAGGCAGCACAAGAATCATTAAAGTAACACTGTAACCTGAGGCCACACAATGGTCATTAAGGTAACACTGTAACCTGAGGCAGCACAAGAATCATTAAAGTATCACTGCAACCTGAGACAGCACAAGAATCATTAAAGTAACACTGTGATCTGGGGAAGCACAAGAATCATTAAAGTAACACTGTACCCTGAGGCAGCACAAGGATCATTAAAGTAACACTGTAACCTGAGGCAGCACAAGAATCATTAAAGTAACACTATAACCTGAGGCAGCAGAAGAATCATTAAAGTAACACTGTAACCTGAGGCAGCACAAGTATCATGAAAGTAACACTGCAACCTGAGGCAGCACAATGGTCATTAAAGTAACACTGTAACCTGAGGCAGCACAGCAGTCATTAAAGTAACACTGTACCCTGAGGCAGCTGAAGGATCAGTATAGTTACACAGTAAGTTGAGGCAGCACAAGGATCACTAAAGTAACAATGTAACCTGAGGCAGCACAAGAATCATTAAAGTAACACTGCAACCTGATGCAGCACAATGGTCACTAAAGTAACACTGTAACCTGAGGCAGAACAAGGATCACTAAAGTAACTCTGTAACCTGAGGCAGCACAAGAATCAATAAAGTAACACTGTAACATGAGGCAGCACTAGAATTATTAAAGGAATACTGTAACCTGAGGCAGAACAAGATTCATTAAAGTAACACTGCAACCTGAGGCAGCACAACAGTTATTGAAGTAACACTGCAACCTGGGGTAGTACAACAGTCATTAAAGTAACACTATAACCTGAGGCAGCACAAGGATCACTAAAGTAGCACTGTACACTGAGTCAGAACAAGGATGATTAAAGTAACACCGCAAACTGTGGCAGTACAAGGATCATTAAAGTAACACTGTAACCTGAGTCAGTACAAGAATCATTAAACTAACAGTGTAACCTGAGGAAGCACATGAATCATTAAAGTAACCATGTAACCTGAGGCAGCACATGAATCATTAAAGTAACACTGCAACCTGAGGCAGCACAATGGTTATTAATGTAACACTGTAACCTGAGGCAGAACAAGAATAATTAAAGTAACACAGTAACCTGAGGAATCACAATGGTCATTAAAGTAACACTGTAACCTGAGGCAGCACAACTGTCATTAAAGTAACACTGTAACCTGAGGCAGAACAAGGATGATTAAAGTAACATTAAACCTGAGGCAGCACACGAATCATTAAAGTAACACTGCAACCTGAGGCAGCACAATGGTTATTAATGTAACACTGTAACCTGAGGCAGAACAAGAATAATTAAAGTAACACAGTAACCTGAGGAAGCACAATGGTCATTAAAGTAACACTGTAACCTGAGGCAGCACAAGTATCCTTAAAAGTAACACTGTAACCTGAGGCAGTACAAAGATCACAAAAGTAACACTGTATGCTGAGGCAGAACAACAGTCATTAAAGTAACACTGTATCCAGGGGAAGCAGAAGAAGAATCATTAAAGTAACACTGTAACCTGAGGGAGCACAATGATGACTAAAATAACACTGTAACCTGAGGCATCACCAGAATCATTAAAGTAACACTGTAACCTGAGGCAGAACAAGTATCATTAAAGTAACACTGTAACCTGAGGCAGAACAAGTATCATTAAAGTAACACTGTAACCTGAGGCAACACAAGGATCATTAAAGTACCACTGTTAAATGATGCAGCAGAAGAATCATTAAAGTAACACAGTTCCTTGAGGCAGCACAAGGATCATTAAAGTAACAATTTAACCTGATGCAACACAAGAACCGTTAAAGTAACACTGTAACCTGATACAGCACAATGGTCATTAAAGTAATACTGTAACCTGAGGCAGCACAAGAATCATTAAAGTAACACTGATACCTGAGGCAGCACAAGAATCATTATAGTAACACTGTAACCTGAGGCAGCACAAAAATCATTAAAGTAACACTGTAACCTGAGACTGCACAAGAATCATTAAAGTAACACTGTAACCTGTGGCAGCACCAGAAACATTAAAGTAATTATGTAACCAGAAGCACCAGCACAAGAATGATTAAAGCAACCCTGTAACCTGAGGCAGCCCAAGAATCATTAAAGTAACACTGTAACCCGTGGCAGCACAAGGATCACTAATACGGTAACCTGAGGCAGCAGCAGAATCATTAAAGTAACACTGTAACCTGACGCAGCACATCGGCCATTAAAGTAACACTGTACCCTGAGGCAGAACAAGGATGATTAAAGTAACATTAAACATGAGGCAACACAAGAATCATTAAAGTAACACTGTAACCTGAGGGAGCAGAAGAATCATTAAAGTGGCACTGTAACCTGAGGCAGCACAAGAATCATTAAAGTAACACTGTAACCTTAGGAGGCACAATGGTCATTAAAGTAACACTGTGCCCTGAGGCAGCAGAATGGTCATTAAATTAACACTGTAACCCGAGGCAGCAAAAAGATCATTAAAGTAACACTGTAACCTGAGGCAGCACAATGGTCATTAAAGTAACACTGCAACCTGAGGCAGAATAATGGTCATTAAAGTGACACTGTAACCTGAGGCAGCAAAAATATCATTAAAGTGACACTGTAACCTGAGGCAGCAAAAATATCATTAAAGTAACACTGTAACCTGAGGCAGCACAATGGTCATTAAAGTAACACTGCAACCTGAGGCAGCATAATGGTCATTAACGTAACACTGCAACCTGAGGCAGCAGAAGAATCATTAAAGTAACACTGTAACCTGAGGCAGCACAAGAATCATTAAAGTAACACTGTAACCTGAGGCAGCACAAGAATCATTAAAGTAACACTGTAACCTGAGGCAGCACAAGAATCATTAAAGTAACAATGTAACCTGAGGTAGCACAAGAATCATTAAAGTAACACTGTAACCTGAAGCAACAGCACAAGAATTATTAAAGTAACACTGTAACCTGAGGCAGCACAAGAAACATTTAAGTAACAGTATAACCTGCTGCAGCAGAACAAGAATCATTAAAGTAACACTGTAACCAGAGGCAGCACAATAATCATTAAAGTAAGACTGTAACCTGAGGCAGCACAAGAATCATTAAAGTAACACAATAACCTAAGTCAGCACAAGAATCATTAAAGTAACACTGTAACCTGAGACTGCACAAGGATCACTAAAGTAGCACTGTAACCTGAAACTGCACAAGAATCACTAAAGTAACACTTTAACCTAAGGCAGCACAAGAATCATTAAAGTAACACTGTAACCTGAGGTAGCACAATAGTAATAAAAGTAACAGTGTAACCTGAGGCAGAAAAAAAGGTCATTAAATTAACACTGTAACCAAAGACTGCACAAAGATCAATAAAATAACATAGTAACCTGAGGCAGCCCAAGAATCATTAAAGTAGCACTGTAACCTATGGCAGCACAATGGTCATTAAAGTAACACTGTAATCCGAGGCAGAACAAGAATCATTAAAGTAACACTGTAACCTGAGACTGCACAAGGATCACTAAAGTAATAGCATAAACTGAAGCAACAGCACAAGAATCATTAAAGTAACACTGTAACCTGAGGCAGCAAAATAATCATTTAAGTAACAATGTAAGCTGAATCTGCAGCACAAGAGTCATTAAAGTAACACTGTAATCTAACGCAGCACAAGAATCATTAAAGTAGCACTGTACCCTGCGGCTGCACAATGGTCATTAAGGTAACACTGTAAAATGAGGCAGCACAAGAATCATTAAAGTAACACTGTAACCTGAGACTGCACAAGGATCACAAAAGTAACACTGTATCCTAAGGCAGCACAAGAATCATTAAAGTAACAGTTTAACCTGGGGTAGCAAAATAGTAATAAAAGTAACAGTGTAACCTGATGCAGAAAAACGGTCATTAAAGTAACACTGTAACCAAAGACGGCACAAAGATCAATAAAATAACACGGTAACCTGAGGCAGCACTAGGATCACTAAAGTAACACTGTATTCTGAGACTGCACAAGAATCACTAAAGTAACACTGTAACCTGAGGCAGCACAAGAATCATGAAAGTAGCACTGTAACCTATAGCAGCACAACGGTCATTAAAGTAACACTGTAAGCTGAGGCAGCACAAGAATCATGAAAGTAGCACTGTAACCTATAGCAGCACAACGGTCATTAAAGTAACACTGTAAGCTGAGGCAGAACAAGAATCATGAAAGTAACACTGTAACCAGAGGCAGCAAAAGAATAATTTAAGTAACAGTGTAAACTGAATCTGCAGCACAATAATAATTAAAGTAACACTGTAACCTGAGGCAGCACAAGAATCATTAAAGTAACACTGTAATCTGAGGCCGCACAATTGTCATTAAGGTAACACTGTAACCTGAGACTGCACAAGGATCACTAAAGTAACAGTGTAACCTGAGACTGTACAAGGATAACTAAAGTAACAGTGTTACCTGAAGCACCAGCATAAGAATCATTAAAGTAGCACTGTAACCTGAGGCAGCAGCAGAATCATTAAAGTAACACTGTAACCTGATGCAGCACAATGGTCATTAAAGTAGCACTGTACCCTGAGGCAGAACAAGGATGATTGAAGTAACATTAAACATGAGGCAGCACATGAATCATTAAAGTAACACATGTACATTTAAAGCTATGTCTTCCCTTCTTTCCTGTATAAATGTGGATTGCTTCAATTTGAGATTATCTATGCACACATCACCCAAGGGAGTACAGGGTGGGGACTGAGTTAGGAGCCTTTTGCAACGTATCCTGGCCACATGTTATAACATCGACCTTCGCCTGGGCAAACTAACTACACTCTGTATGGATGTGCTAGGAAACACATCATCTACTGACAGTGCAGGGGTGCTTCTACAGTCTTTTGAGAGTTCCTTTAATTTATAATGGATGTACTAGCAAACACATCATCCACTAACAGTGCAGGGGTGCTTCACCAGTCTTTTGTGCGTTCCTTTAATTTATAACATGCCTGATACCTCTCCACCTCTGTTGGGTCTGAAACATGATCATGTTGGGAGGGTGGCCTAATGGTTAAAGTGTTTGCCTTACAAACACAAGGTGCAGGGTTTGAGTCTCACAAAGGATAATTGGCTAGGCTTAAAATGGCTCACAAGAGCAGTTAGCTTAGTACTTATCTATGAATCTATGAATCTATGAATAACAGTTCCCCTACGCCTACCATCGTAGTTATTACCCTACCTTTACATTTGTGGGAGTTCTTCAGTCAACAACCCCAGTACTTCTTTAATCGTAACTGTTTTTCCAAAACATACAAGAACCCCTCTACTTTTAACATCTGTTTCCCTTTTTGAGACTGCACAGTGTAATACTTGCCAGGTCCAGTTAGCGAAGCAGTAGCCATACTGCTACAGAACACATGCCATACGCACAACTAACTGAGCAGATTACATCCCTTATGTACTTTCCTGGTTTAGCTGAATAATGCGTGTTAACTGAAATGGATTTACAGGTTAACAGTTTATAATGAGTACTGTAACAGAGTTTATGTAATTAAATGTTTCAATTGTGTAGATTATACAGTACTTATTGTTGAAAATACGTATATTATTTACATTACAGGTGCTTACAATTCCTAACTGATGTACTTGCGCCACACAAAAAGCATTTAGTAGGGAAGTTTGGGTCAACTATAACATTTTGCTTTTATATTTTTTGGTACTTAGCTGATTCGACATTTTAGTACTTTGTTATTTATGTGTCGCTCAAAGCGTGTTCGCTATTTACGTGTTTTGTTCTGGTAAGATAGACCCCTTATTTTAGATACCTGTTTTCGCTGTTTTCTCTTTTTATAAAAGTTATAGTTTTGTTCTAACTTTTATTGAGAATTTTTTTCCTTATAGCTAGCATATCTAAGGAATCAGCTAAGGAACACAAGTCAGGATTCAAGAAGTGTGATTCTTGCACTCAGAAGATGTGGATTACTGATGGCCACACTAGTTGTGTGTATTGTCTGTGTCCACTCCATCTTCAAGACCCCTGCTCCATTTGTCATAGTTTTAGTGCCAGGGTCTTGCAGGAGAGGAGGAATAAGCTTATATTGAGGGGCTTATTAAAAGTGGACAAAGGAAATCAGACCAAAAAATCAGACAAGACTCAAAAGTCTGCTTTATTGGCTCCAGTGTCTGAGCCGACAAGTAGCACCAAACATGATGCTTTTTCGGCTCCAAAAGTTGTTGGAGTCAAGAAACATGGTTCTCCCTCACCTCCATCTGTCTCATCAGAGCCGTTGTGGAGCTGAAAGAGGAGACAGTCACCATCCTTGGAGCATGTTCGCTCGGTGCTGGCATCTCCTTTATTACAATTGGTGGCAAGTAGCCACAAGTCTTCCAGTCATTCCTCTAGATCCTCCAGGTTATTGGATGATGACGTGGAGTGGGTAGTGAAGAGGTTGTTTTGGACCCAGGCCTTAGCTGAAATTCTTTCTAGCCCAGCCCATTGGATCTTGGAGCTGACAATGGAACCTTCTACTATGCCTATTCCTCCTCCAACTTGAATGAGTTTGGAGTCAGAGAGTATGAAAGTCGTTGTGATGGATCCAACAGAGCCAGTAATCACTACTGATATCTCAGCTCTGACATCTGCTCTGGTTTCCTTGATGGTTTTGTCCACCTCTTTATTACCTCTCCATCACCCACAGAGTAGAGAGCCAGTGCCCCAGGAAGTCACAATGGGTGAATCCTCCTCTTCCAATACCTCCTCGTAACATCCCCCTGAGGAGGTCCCTCAGAAGAGACAGTGTAAGAGGAAGCATGTAGATGCCCCTGAGTCTATTACTTCTGATACTGACTTAGAGGATTCAGAAGGGTCCCCAAGGTCACCCTCTGAGGATGTGTCTTTTTTGGACATCCTGGAGATCCTTAGACAGAGGGGTGGCAGGAAGTCCCTTTCCCCTTCTGAAGATGAGTCAGTATACCTGGAGGCACTTGGCTCTCACCCCTCCTCCTCTTGGGTGTCTCCACCTTTCAACCCTCTCCTGGGTTTGGTGAGCTGAAAGGCACAGACTCTCTGGACTCAGTGGACCCCATTCCACAGAGGCCTAATGAGTTCATTACAGCCCCAGAAGCTAGGCAGTATTTAACTAAAGGGGTTCCTATAGATGCAATGGTGGTGGCAGCGGCCACAAAAAAGGAGTTAGCTGAAACATCTGTATCTGTTCATCCATCGAACAAGGATTCTCGCACAATGGACAGATATGGGAAGCGTATGTTTTCCTCAGCGGCCTTTACTTTATGGTTGCTAAATTATTTGTCGCATTTCACGTGACTTCAGAGGGATCTCCTAAAAGAGCTAGGAGATATCCTGCAAGGTGCTACAGCCCAGGACTTATCTGAGAAGATTAACTCCCAGCTTGCAAGCTTAACCTCCATATCTAACTCCTCCATATGGCTCATATCTTATGCAGCCAATGGAATGAGCAGGGCAGCAGGCACAGGAATAGCTCTTCATAGACATTTCTGGATGTGCCTTTGTGAGTTTGCTGAACCCTTCCGTTCTTCCTATATTGACACTCCCTTTGATGGCTCATCATTGTTTGGGCCTAAAGTAAAAGAAACTCTCACCAGGAGCCAACAAGATAGTAAGACTCTTTCTGCTGTTGGAGTCCGTTTTTCCACCCCTACCAGACCTTATCCTAAAGGTCAAAAGGGCAGAAAAATGTGGTTCTGTAAATATAAAGTAGCCTTATTTGACTCGTGTGGTGATCCTTCCCCCAGTGGCAGAGGAGGAAACAATGGAAGACACCATCCACATGGCAGAGGGAGTCTGCAAAACCAGGGTGACAGAGATACGTTCTCTGGTAGGCCCTTCCAGTGCTCCTGAAAGGAGGCCCGCCTGTCCACCACTGGAGGATGTTGGGGGGAGAATATCACTGTACCTAGAAGCCTGGCTGAATTTGACTCAAGACAAATGGGTACAGTCCATTATATCCAGAGGATACAACATCCCCTTCCAATGTACACCTCAGCCACTAAAGTCTATCCCAGACATTCCACCCAGTCAAAGGGATCAAGCAACACTAGAAATACAAAAGTTTCTAGAAAAAAAAGTCATCCAAGAAGTCCCCGCAGACCAACTAGGATCTGGAATTTACTCAAGGTTCTTTTTAGTTCCAAAAAAGACAGGGGACTGGAGACCCATATTGGATCTCAGCAGACTAAACAAGTGAGTGAAAAAGTCAAAGTTCCGGATGGTAACACTGCGGTCTATACTCCCATTTCTGGGAAAAGACAATTGGATGTGCTTGTTAGATCTTCAGGATGCAGCTAACACATAAAGATGGACAGGTGCTCAAGAGAATTTCTACACTTCCGGCCGGGAGCCAGTCATTACCAGTTCAGAGATCCACCCTATGGACTCACCAGAGCCCCCAGCGTGTTTAGCAAATGCATGGCAGTAGTCATGGTTCATCTGAGATGCCAAGGATTCCAGGTGTTTCCATACTTAGATGAATGGGTCCTAACTCCTACCACCAAGCAACTACTGACCAAAGCAAGAGACGACACCATCCATCTCTTCTCAAAACTAGGCATTACTATATAAACAGAAAAATCTGCCTTGTTGCCATCACAGCATATTACATTCATTGGTGCAGATTTAAATACAAACGACATGTTGGCAAGGCTACTCAAGAAAGGATACAGATGCTACACAGTCAAGTAATTATTTTACTCAACAAGAGCAGAGTGCAGGCAAGATCTGTGCTGAAAGTCCTAGGCTGTATGGCAGCGACGATAACGATACTTCTCACGGCACGACTTCACATGAGACGATAACAATACTTCTCACGGCACGACTTCACATGAGACGATAACGATACTTCTCATGGCACGACTTCACATGAGACGATAACGATACTTCTCACGGCACGACTTCACATGAGACGATAACGATACTTCTCATGGCATGACTTCACATGAGATGATAATGATACTTCTCATGGCACGCCTTCACATGAGACGATAACGATACTTCTCATGGCATGACTTCACATGAGACGATAACGATACTTCTCATGGCATGACTTCACATGAGACTACTGCAGGGGCTACTCTTCACCCAATGGTCCATGTCATGGCATGACTTCACATGAGACAACTGCAGGGGCTACTCTTCACCCAATGGTCCATGTCATGGTATGACTTCACATGAGACTACTGCAGGGGCTACTCTTCACCCAATGGTCCATGTCATGGCACGACTTCACATGAGATTACTGCAGGGGCTACTATTCACCCAATGGTCCATGTCATGGCACGACTTCACATGAGACTACTGCAGGGGCTATTCTTCACCCAATGGTCCATGTCATGGCATGACTTCACATGAGACTACTGCAGGGGCTACTCTTCACCCAATGGTCCATGTCATGGCATGACTTCACATGAGACTACTGCAGGGGCTACTCTTCACCCAATGGTCCATGTCATGGCATGACTTCACATGAGAATACTGCAGGGGCTACTCTTCACCCAATGGTCCACGTCATGACATGACTTCACATGAGACTACTGCAGGGGCTACTCTTCACCCAATGGTCCATGTCATGGCATGACTTCACATGAGACTACTGCAGGGGCTACTCTTCACCCAATGGTCCATGTCATGGCACGACTTCACATGAGACTACTGCAGGGGCTACTCTTCACCCAATGGTCCATGTCATGGCATGACTTCACATGAGACTACTGCAGGGGCTACTCTTCACCCAATGGTCCATGTCATGGCATGACTTCACATGAGACTACTGCAGGGGCTACTCTTCACCCAATGGTCCATGTCATGGCATGACTTCACATGAGACTACTGCAGGGCTACTCTTCACCCAATGGTCCATGTCATGGCATGACTTCACATGAGACTACTGCAGGGGCTACTCTTCACCCAATGGTCCATGTCATGGCATGACTTCACATGAGACTACTGCAGGGGCTACTCTTCACCCAATGGTCCATGTCATGGCATGACTTCACATGAGACTACTGCAGGAGCTACTCTTCACCCAATGGTCCATGTCATGGCATGACTTCACATGAGACTACTGCAGGGGATACTCTTCACCCAATGGTCCATGTCATGGCATGACTTCACATGAGACTACTGCAGGGGCTACTCTTCACCCAATGGTCCATGTCATGGCATGACTTCACATGAGACTACTGCAGGGGCTACTCTTCACCCAATGGTCCATGTCATGGCATGACTTCCCATGAGACTACTGCAGGGGCTAGTCTTCACCCAATGGTCCATGTCATGGCATGACTTCCCATGAGACTACTGCAGGGGCTAGTCTTCACCCAATGGTCCATGTCATGGCATGACTTCACATGAGAATACTGCAGGGGCTACTCTTCACCCAATGGTCCATATCATGGCATGACTTCACATGAGAATACTGCAGGGGCTACTCTTCAACCAATGGTCCATGTCATGGCATGACTTCACATGAGACTACGGCAGGGGCTACTCTTCACCCAATGGTCCATGTCATGGCATGACTTCACATGAGACTACTGCAGAGGCTATTCTTCACCCAATGGTCCATGTCATGGCATGACTTCACATGAGAATACTGCAGGGGCTACTCTTCACCCAATGGTCCATGTCATGGCATGACTTCACATGAGAATACTGCGGGGGCTACTCTTCACCCAATGGTCCATGTCATGGCATGACTTCACATGAGAATACTGCAGGGGCTACTCTTCACCCAATGGTCCATGTCATGGCATGACTTCACATGAGACTACTGCAGGGGCTACTCTTCACACAATGGTCCATGTCATGGCATGACTTCACATGAGTCTACTGCAGGGGCTACTCTTCACCCAATGGTCCATGTCATGGCATGACTTCACATGAGACTACTGCAGGTGCTACTCTTCACCCAATGGTCCATGTCATGACACGACTTCACATGAGACTACTGCAGGGGCTACTCTTCACCCAATGGTCCATGTCATGGCACGACTTCACATGAGACTACTGCAGGGGCTACTATTTACCCAATGGTCCATGTCATGGCATGACTTCACATGAGACTACTGCAGGGGCTACTCTTCACCCAATGGTCCATGTCATGGCATGACTTCACATGAGACTACTGCAGGGGCTACTCTTCACCCAATGGTCCATGTCATGGCATGACTTCACATGAGACTACTGCAGGGGCTACTCTTCACCCAATGGTCCATGTCATGGCATGACTTCACATGAGAATACTGCAGGGGCTACTCTTCACCCAATGGTCCATGTCATGGCATGACTTCACATGAGAATACTGCAGTTGCTACTCTTCACCCAATGGTCCATGCAGGAGTTACCCATGTCTCATGAAAGTTTCATAACTCACTCTTGCAAGAAGGACCTACTTTGGTGGGTTCCATCCACTCAGGTAACAGTGGGCAGACCATTTGTACTTCCTAAACCTATCGCTAAAGTAACCACAGACGCATCCCCGGATATGGTGGGGGGCATTATCTGGGACAGATGCATCCCAGATAGGGTGGGGGGGGCATTATCTGGGACAGACGTGCCAAGGAGTTTGGAAAGATCACGAGTACCATTTGCATATCAATGTCCTAGAGATGAGGGCCATGCTTTTGGCACTGCAAGCACTTCAGGACTCTCTTCCCATGGGGACTATTGCAATTCAAACAGACAATATGTCGATGGTATGGTACATCAACAAACAGGGGGGAACCAAATCATACCCTCTATGTCAAGAGGCCCAGAGAGTATGGCAATGGGCGATATCTTCTCAACATTTTCTGACAGCAACGCATATCCCAGGGAGATCCAACATTATATCAGACAGGCTAAGCAAAGCGATTCTCATACCTCATGAGTGGTCCCTCAATCAGGAAGTTGCGAATCAAATTTTTCACAAATGGGATAGCCTTGCTGAGACCTTGTTGCCACTATCTTCAATTCCAAATGCAGCAATTACTTTGCCCTAATTTCCCCCTCCAGGAGAGTCACTGAGGGATGCACTGGTACACAATTGGCCCCAGGGTCTTCTTTAGGCCTTTCCCCCATTTTCCTTCATTCCAAAGGTCATACAGAAAGCAAAGTTTTGAGTCACAGGTTAATTCCCATTGTGCCATACTGGCCTCATCAGATTTGGTTCTCCTTCCTTTAGCCCTACGTTCAGGAGGACCCATGGATCCTGGACCCAGTGCCAGATCTTCTGACGCATCAGTCAGGAACACTCCATCCTGCACTCCACACCCTCAAGCAGAAAGCTTGGCTGCTTCACTTCGACTCTTAGCCAGGCTTCCAGAATTATCCCCTGCAGCTCATCACATTCTAGTCTCTTCACACAGGTAGACGACTAGGAATCTCCATGCAACCAAATGGAAGACGTTCTCTTGTTGGGCTGACAAAAGACATATAGATCCTTTTACAGCATCTATACCTGTAATCTTGAAATTTCTAACAGAAACCTTTAATCAAGGGGCAGTGGCAGCCACTATCCGAGTTCAATTAGCTACTATTTCTAATTATCATGTGGGAGAATCAGGATCTAGTCTAATGTCTCATAGACTATGCAAAGCCTTCCTAAAAGGTACTTTTCTGTTAAGACCTCCCTTCAGAGAACCTCCTCTTCCTTGGAACCTCAATCTAGTATTATCATCTTTGATTCTGCCCCACTTCGAACCAGCATCATCTTGTTCATTAAAATTTTTATCTTGGAAAACACTCTTCCTGACAGCAATTACTTCAGCCAGGAGAGTATCAGAGTTGCAAGCCTTGGCTATCAGCCACCTTATTTGATCTTCCATAAAGATAGAGTTTCTCTCAGAACAAATCCTTCCTTCTTACTGAAGGTTTGTTCTCAAGCCAATTTAAACCAGAATATAGAATTACTAGTGTTTTTTCCAAACTATGGAAACAAGGCAGAGTATAATCTCCACCAAATGGATGTGCATAGACAGTTACATTTTTACTTGCACAGGACTAAACAATTTAGAAAGTCAGACCAATTGTTTGTCTCCTATTCAAAAAATAAAAAAGGTTTGGCAATCTCAAAAGTTAACTTGTCCAAATATCTTACTGAAACCATCACATATGTCTATGATTCCCACAATAAGGAACCATCAGGGAAAATCAAAGGGCATTCAACTAGAGCAGTATCTACCTCCATTGCCTTTCAATCCAGACTTCCACTGGATTCAATTTGTGCTGCTGCTACATAGGTTAAACTTCATACCTTTATTACTCATTACAAAGTAGACGTGGCCTCCCGGAACAGGGCATCCTTTAGTTCCACTGTCCTAAGGAGTTTATGCCCTTGAGCCACCCAAGAAAAATGTGCTGGGGACTCTGTCCCAAACAGCAAGACTGAAGGCGAGATACTGGACAACAAACATGGAACGTTATGGTGAGTATATAACGTATTTTTTTCCCTGTGGTTTCATGTATAAATACACACATGCACAGACATACATGTGCGCGCACACACACACGCGCGCATACACATGTATACACACACGCACGCATACACATGCATACACACACGTGTGCATACACACAGACGCCCACACACCCACATGCATATACACACAAACACACACACATGCATACATAAGCATACATGGTATGTATCGAAAATTTGAATCTTATTAATGTGAATTTGAATGTTCACTGCATCTAAAACACCACATCAAATGCTACCTGTAATTCAAACACTAATTAATAAAACAGTGTTTTTGCAGGAAAGCAAGATGTCTTGCAACCCCCTACACCTCAGCTTTTGTATACTAATGCTGAGATTGCACAATAGTAGGAAAAAAGGCAAAGCCACATAACCCAGTACATGCAATCAGTAAGTCAGTACTTAATGCTCTCAAGCAAATGGCCTGAAACATCACTGGGATTTTAGCAGTTAGTTTCCATGGAAAAGTGTTACTGGTTTGTTAGATACTAACCTAAAGTATATAAATGCATGAGCAATGAATTAAACTACTGCATATGCAAACATTGAAAACCAACACATGTACTTGATATGTGGTATTCAAAAAATGATAATATAGCCTACAATTTATAAGCTTTTGAAGAGAAATGTTGTTCCTTAACTTCCACTCGAAGTAATTTTCCATATGACAGCCTGGCACAGAGGGCTGTGCAGACTCTGATGGAATAAAAAGGAAAATGAAAGACAAAACTAAGAGAAAGTTCTCGTCCAGCTACAAAATTATATCTCGTTTAATTGACGTCTTTTATGCACACATGTTTGTGCTACAAAGGTTGAAATCTGCATTTGTCATTATTCCACCAAGATTGAAATCAAAAATCTGAAAAACTGGACCTGACTGACCTCTGCTACAAGATGAAGCTGATGTGCAAACTACAGTTACAGCCCACGTGGCTCCCTGGACTGGGGCCATACACAATTTTCACATGGACAGATCTGTGTGTTAGGAAGTATGCTAATCAAGTTACATTTAGATTAAAGCAGTTGGACTGTGCAAGGGGTCGTACATCTATATGCTTCATTATTTACCCATTATCAACTACAGGTGACTATTGATTCCATCCACTGACTGGTTCTCTTGTCTACCTTTAGACAAGAGTTCCAGTGGTCAAATTCCATGTTATGGGTACTTCTTATTACATTTTGAGACTTTGAATTGATTTTCTGGACATTTTTTTATCACGTCTGTATACAGTCAGGCTGTGGAAAGAGTCTAAAGTCTATGTGCCTCATCACTTACTATCTCCTCATTGTAATACTGGAGGAATTTGGTCAGTCCCATTAGGGCTTTTGTCATAACTTCTTTTTTATGAGTGACTCACAATAATTTTTTGTTGTGATCTATGGACTTCATTTCATGTTGCAACGCCTTTCTGGGATTTAAATATGTTATATTAGTAACCCACCCCATCAGCTACAATTTAACCAACTTGTATTAGCTCATAAAGCCCTACATCAACCCAATAACACCCCAATTCTTTCCACCCTCATAATGCCATATAAGAACCTGAATAATCTACGCTCCTCCAACAAAATGCTGATTCACACTACCCTATCAAAAAACTTAGGAGGTGACTCCCTATTCTCTAACTCAGTCGGTAAAATATGGAATCTATTACCACATGACCTAACAACCCAGACCTCTCTTCCACTATTTAAAACTAACCTTAAACTATTCTTCACTAACCACTGGTTATGTTCTTGTACAAATCCTGACTAACTGTCTACCCTTAAACAATCTGTTACTCTCAAAATCGTATTAAATTGATCCATTATCATGTTCATACATCTCACTATATACTAACCTTCTTACTTAATTACTACTATTGTTAGTCATGACTACAATCTCCTATATTTGACTCTCCTTAGTGTTTTTTGAAAAGTTGTTAATCTTGATGATGTAACCCTCAATGTTAATGTCATTCTTTTTTTTCTAATTTGAATGTGATCTTTGTATTTTTGCTGGAGCTTTTCTCCCCGGGCCTCTACTGAAAATGGACATGTATCCAGTTAGACTAGCCTGGTCAACAAATATAAAATAAATAAATAAATAATAAATAAATAGTACTTAGCCTGTAGATGGCATTAACACCATTTTTTGCTATACATTTTTGTATTGCATTTTGCAGGGTATTTTTGTACTAAGCCAATTTCTCAATAATTTCTTAGATATAAATTACTGATTGCTGTTCACATGACTGAGTGTGCTTCGGCATTTACTGTTTTGTTTGAATATCTGTATGTTAATAGAGTGTTCTTATTAAGAACATGGCTACATATTTTGGTTAAATACATCATGCAATATATCAAACTGTTGTCTGGTAAATAATTTATATGGATTCTACCTCTCGCTGGAACCTTAGCCTGGAATTTAATGTTGATGCATTATGTTAGCCTACTGGTGACATTAGGGTTATTGTGTGGACATGTAACCCTGTTGGGTTTACAAATTGTATCTAGTTAGCTGAATCTCAGGTATACAAATTGTATCTAGTTAACTGAATCTCAGGTATAAAAATTGTATCTAGTTAGCTGAATCTCAGGTATACAAATTGTATCTAGTTAGCTGAATCTCAGGTATACAAATTGTATCTAGTTAGCTGAATCTCAGGCATACAAATTGTATCTAGTTAGCTGAATCTCAGGTATTTTACCTTTTATTATTTAATGAGATGCTATGTGCTGTCAACTATTTTGCTTAACATTATTGCCTTTTATATCAGGTTCCACGTTAAATGGTCTTGTCTTGGGACTGATTTGGGTCGAATTTCTCTTGGGGGCTAGGTTCTCCTCATTATTCCACTGTCACACTATACAGCCATATGTATGTTGTAATAGTGTGTTATTTGGGTTTTTGAGGTCAGCCTTGTTGCATTATATATTATATATAGTAATTACATTCCTCTATTTGGTGAATGTTTATAGGGATTGTCATTTTTGCCTACAGCAATTCATATAGACAATATAACTGGGGTTATATATATGTTTATGGGTCGATCCAGCACTGACACGATAATGGGGTCCATTATATGAACATGATTTTGGCGTTTGTATGTGGTTGTGGTATTTAGTGGATATTCTGGATACTCTGATTGGACCAATTTGGTACTAATCTATTTTTTGATTACGATGATACGCAGCATTGTGTTTTTTTCGTAAGGAAAGTTTCATAACTCCCACTTTACCACAGGGGCTAGCTATTGTATCATTGATTTGTGATTTGGTATCCCCTACTTTTTGTTCCTTTGGACATTATATGAGCAGGAATTGATATTTCATGTCATCGCAATACTCCACCTATATGGCGGTTTTGGTTTTTGTTCAAATTCGCACCCATTGGGAGATGCAGCATTGTGATTTCTTTGTTTTATTCAGGTCATATCACAAGGGCTGGCTATTGTATCTTGGTGGTTTACAATGATTAGGCTCTTTATTTTTGGGTCTACTTTTGTATAAAATATTCACCAATACGAAATATTTACCTATTCTTATCTAATTTGAAGATTGAAAGAACACAAATATTATACTGAACCCATTTTCGTGTCTAAGCTGTATATATACGCATCTGTCTAAACGGTGGGTTTTGGACAGAGGATTTTTGTCTTATTCTTGCAGTTTACAAAGTTGACTAATCCATTAATATTACTCATTTGATTTTCTATACATTTTTTCAGCATGGCTTTGACTCCACTTATGAAAGGCTTAGCCTCTGACATGAATGATTTGGCCGTTTTTGGTTTAGGTCTATCTGATGCAGACAATCATTCTTCAGGGGTGATCCAAGACCCAGATAAACAATGTAAATCCATGTTCTTTAAGTTGGGTAAAAGTATGAAGGGTCTTCAGACCAATGTTTGGCATTTGTGCCTGTTCCAGGCTTACCAATTCAAAAAGATTACACCACGAGGTTTGAGGGTGAAGGTACAGCCCTTTAGGGGGTAGAAACACTTTTTATGGAGGTTAACACATTTTAATCCAGTGGGTTTTTTACCTCTCAGGTGAATCAGTTCACAACAGAATTACTCAACTTAGAACATATATTAAAGGATAAAAAATTGAAAACATTCCAAAGGGATATAGGGGACTATGAAAGAGGCAAACCATTTGATATGCCTAGGAATGTCACATTTAGGCTTCCAAGCAATAAGCCTTCAGCCCCCAAGAGAAAACGACCCACATCCATTTTGAAACGTACCTCTGAGTCATTGAGTTACACATCTGTGGATGAGATGTCCTCCAATACTGAAGGGGAGTGCAACCACACAGATGCCTCACCTGATCCCAAAAGAAAGAGTTTGTCACACCCTTTGGGTTCAGGTACAGACGAGGGGGGAGGAAGCATAAAAAAACGCCAAACCTGTGGAGGGTTTGGAAGGTCTGTTACAACTGATGATAGAACACTAACTAAATGTATGAATGTACACAACATCTCATCTGTACAACTCTCTGATTTACAAATTAAAGTTCTTAATAAAGGCCTTAATTTTGTCCCTGGCTTTTTTGTTCCAGAATATACTTTAACACGGGATGTGGTCAATTGCTGTTGTTTACTCAATGTAAAATTGTTTTTTGAAAATGACACCATTCAGGAAGTTCCAGAGTTTAGATTTAAAAGATCTACCTTTACTCCACCTATATCACATTTAGTTTCAGGCCAGTGTCTTAAAGGATCTACATTGTAATCTCAGGGATTTTCAGGTATCCTATAACAACCTTTCCAAAGAGGAGGTACAATGCATACAGGATCTCAAAAATAGTAAAGAAATTGTTATTGTACAAGCAGATAAGGGTGGGGCGGTAGTGATTCAAGATTGTGTCAACTATAATGAAGAAGCATTAAGACAATTGGGTGACAACAAGTATTATATGGCCATGCCATTGGACCCAACTAGTCATTTTAAGACAAAAATGTATTCTTTTCTGGTACAGGCTCAGGAAGAGAGCATCATTACGGAGTCGAGTAGACACCCAGTTGCTAGTTTCATCTCCATGCAAACAGTATTTTTACCTTCTTCCCAAAATACATAAGGATGCCAGATGTCCCCCTGGAAGACCAATAGTTTCAGGGAGGGTTTCCATTACTGAACCTCTTTCCAAATGTTTGATACATTATCTGAAACCACTACTACCCATGGGGTCAGAATTCAGGACACAACTCAATTCTTGGATATTATTTCTGACATGCAATTGGAGCCCCATTGGCTGTTGTGTACCTTGGATGTAACCTCTCTCTATACAAACATTCCCCACTGGGCAGGTTTGCAGATCTGGTTTATACCAACCAGGCTTTAATACTTTTTTAGTATGCCAGGATGAATATGTTCTTACTAGTAACGTATTCTACTTCTGGGACCAATGTTTTTGGCAGGTCAAACGTACAGCAATGGGTGCCTCCTTCACACCCATTTATGCTGACCTATTCATGGCTTATATTGAGGAGGTTATCATTTATGACTCTAGTCACAATTTATATATTGATGAATTAGACATTTGGAGGCGATATCTGGATGATTGTTGGGTGGTGTGGAAGTCGGATGAAACTTACTTACATGAGTTTATTGGCTATCTCAATGACAATGTTTGGGAAATTGAGTTTAAACTAAATTTCCATAAATCAAGAATTGTTTTCCTTGATGTTGAGGTTAGCAGGAATCCTGATGATACCCTAGCTACCCAAAATTCCCTGAATACAACGCACTTTTACATGCAACAAGCTTTTACCCCTGGCATATCATCCGGAATATCCCTAAATCACAATTTCTCAGAGTCAAAAGGATCTGTTCAAGACAGCAAATATTTGAAAATACCAGGAATGATTTAATACACAGTTTCGTGAGAGAGGTTACCCTTCTTGTACTGTCAGCAATTCTTGTCACTGGGCTTCCAATCCAGACAGAACTCACTTGTTACAATACAAGGACAAACAAAGAGATTTATCTAATCCTCTGGTTTGTCTGGTGACCACATATGGATGTAATACATGTGGGTTCATGAATATCATCAATAGACATTGGAACATCCTTATGGCCGAGGAGAGATTACACCCTTTTTTGGGTGACAGATGCTCTTTCTCATTTAGGAGAGGACGTACCCTGGGTTCCCTTTTTAGCCATTACAAGAGGGTGGGACCTAATTCTATTGTTCCCACTCAACGTACACTCAGAGGTGGCCTAGTGTTAGGCTGCATACCATGCGGTCATTGTACTTATTGCAACAAGGTTCAACATGCGAGGGAATTCAGTAGTTGTAACATGTCAGAAGTTTTTAACATCAACTTCTGGGATAACTGTAGTACAGA
Organism: Protopterus annectens; assembly: GCF_019279795.1. Classification (NCBI taxonomy): domain Eukaryota; kingdom Metazoa; phylum Chordata; order Ceratodontiformes; family Protopteridae; genus Protopterus; species Protopterus annectens. The sequence continues at coordinate 348,789,343 of NC_056743.1, forward strand.
GTGGGTCATCTACCTAGTCACATGTACATGTTCCTCATTCTATGTGGGACAAACCTCTAGGCCTTTGCATCTCAGGATTGGGGAGCATCTTAGTGATATTAGGAACAAGCGTCCTAATAATGCTCTGTATAAACATGTATATAAACATAACTATGCATCATTTTATTTTACTATTATTGATTGCATTATAGGAAAATGTAGGGATAAATCAGGATGGCATGATTTACTAAACTTTAAAGAACGCAAATGGATTATTAAATTAGGGGCTTTGTTCCCACCTGGGCTTAATGACCAATTTTAATGCACCAATGAACTGTCTTTGTGATACTATATAAATATATATATATATATATATATATATATATATATATATATATATATATATATATATATATATATATTGTATTGGCTTATGTTTACTCACTGAAGAAGGCTAGTACAGCTGAAACTGGTTTGGGACAGGTAGTTGGGCTTACTACCCTCTACCAAGTTATGTGATTTTTATATGGTTTGGGATAGGTAGTTGGGCTTACTACCCTCTACCAAGTTATCTGATTTTTATATTAAAATCTTTTGATTTCCACCTTTTCTGCTGGCTACATTTGTGATTTTGATGCGCTGACTTTACAGCCATGCAGTTGCCGTACGTGCACCATGTTACTTCCTAAAAAAGTTTTTTCCCAGCATACAAACCAGAAAGCATCAGATAATTCATTGGTTCTCACATGTTTGTTGTCAGAGGCACTTGACATGTCTGAAAAAGTTATACATGACTTAGATTAATTTATCAACATACTACCTAGCTGAATGTATGTAAAATATGCACCTGCTCTCCTGAAGGACTACTAGCAAGTTTCTGTGTGTTTGTTTTCAACACTTTGCTTTGATTTTTTTAAGCCCTAGAAGTCTACAAAACTGTTCTTTGAATGCCAAAACAAAAAAACTCCTTACTAAATAATACAAAATCTTATACTTTCAAAACCAAGGCCATTGTAATGCAGATAGTTATGCCTTTTCAGTTGTAGAGACATCTAGTAGAAAGTGTCAGTAGTTCAACAGGCAGCAATCTCACATTTAGTGTGAGAAAAATGCAAGGCTATAGGTTCTATTCCTATAGCAGGCAGTTGGATTAATTGTCCAGTACTGACACTCAAAGAAATGCTGCATTATTCAGTGTGGCACCTTCTGGTTATTGTGGAATCTCTTTGGTGAGATGTTAAACCCAAGCACCATGTTGCTTTCCTAGTGGTGCTAGCTCATATGGATGTGAAAGATTCCATGACATTTATTAAAAACACTAGAGGAGCTTTATTTATATCACATCATAATTCAGTATTTACACATCATACATTCACAAATCATGTAGTTCACATTATTCCACAATATATATTTTTTTACATTTTAACATCTACCAAAATAAACATCTTCCTTGTTTTAATTCACCCTTCCAACTGCCTTCTCCATAACCATGACCAAGTCGTCTTCTTAACACAGGTACAGAATCCCACAATTGGTTATACATTAATTCCTGACACCTACGTGGCCATAATGTCCTCATCAAAATCTGATCCATTTTTTTCCTCTTTGCATCATTGCAACATAGGTTCATAGGTTCATAGGTTCATACTAGGCTATCTGCCCGAGGGCATTTACAAGCCTAGCCCATCGTTTTGTGGCTTACGCCACCCCTTTAGTATGGGGAACTATACCCATTATTTTGCTGTGCCTCTGTTGAGCAGTGACACTGAGGTAATCCCTGGGGTATATCTGCGATCTCCCATCCATTGGTCAAGATTTCTCTTGAACAAGGCCAGCGAGGTGCTCTGCCTCACATGTACCGGGATTTTGTTCCACAGCATAGGGAGTCTTTGGGTGATGAATCTATCCCTCCAGCACGTCCTATTAATAGCCGTGTCGAGGTTTAAGTCTCCCGCCCTTGTGGCTCTGATGGATCTAGATTTTTGAGGTGAAGCATATTCATCAAATCTGGGTTTGACATGGCCTTGTATTTTATATAAAGGTCACCTCTGAGCAAGCGGTGGCGACTGAATAGAGCTGGAGTTCTTTCAGTCAGGCAGCATAGGACAGATTTTTGAGACCCTTTATCCTTTTGGTGAGGAACTTTTGTGGCCTCTCCAGCTGCTGCAAGTGTCGGGTCAGATACATCCCGAATGGGGCTTGTACTCAATCATTGGTCTGATGAGTGATGAGTAAAGGGAGACTATGACCTCCCTTGATCTAGATGAGAATCCCTTCATGATAAGGTGGGCAATGTAGAAGGTCTTCCTAACTACTTTAGCTACATGGGTGTCGAATGACAGACTACTATCAACCTGGGTCCCCAGGTCCCTGATAACTTCTTCTGTGCTCAGTGGATTGCCACCTGTTTGGTAGCTAGGGGTAACCTTGTTTTTCCCAAAGGGTATGACTATGCATTTTTTGGCATTTAACTTCAGGCCGTGGCTCTGGCACCAGTTATCCGTTTCTGTGAGACCCTTCTGAAGGATATCTGTGTCAGATGTGTTTTCTACTATGGCCAGTTTGCAGTCATCTGCAAACTTTGTCAGCCATAACCCTCCTGTGTTTGCTTGTACTTCGGAAAAGTAGATGCCAAACAAGAGTGGGCCCAGGACTGAGCCCTGTGGGACACCACTTGTGACAGGTTTTGAGTCTGACATGGCGCCAGCAACTCAGACCCTGTGGGTTCTGTCACTCAGCCAGTTTGCAACCCATCTTGTGATGTATGGGTTAACATTTAAGCTGATGAGTTTTTCAATGATACCCGAGTGGGGTATTGTATCGAAGGCCTTAGCCAGATCGAGGTAGGCTGTATGGACTGCCTTCCCTCGTCAATGGCTTTGGTGACTGTTTCAAGAAGTCAACCAAGTTTAAAAGGCATGATCTGCCTTTGACAAAGCCAAACTGGGTTGGATCCAAAGTCTGCAAATTCCCTATGTCTTTATTTATGAGGTCCATTATGATCCTCTCCATGGCTTTGCAGATAAGGCTTGTCAAGCTAATGGGCGGTAATTTCCAGGATCGGTGGAGGCACCGCCTTTGTGAAGTGGGACCACAGTTGCAGTGCGCCACTCCTGGGTATGTATCCAGAGGTAAGACTTTGATTAAACAGCTGTCCTAGCTGTGGGTTTAATTCCTCATTGAGTTCGTGGAGCACACAGCCGGGGACACCATCAGGTCCCATGGATGCTGTGTTTTTGCTTTGGAGAGCAGTTCTCACTTGGGCGCTGGAGATGTTTGGGGGCTGCAATCGTTTGGTATAGATATCTCTCCTTTTGGGGAGGGGAGAAGTTTGCACTGAACCTGTCAGCCAGTATGTTGGCAATGTCTGTAGGATCAGTAATCTTCACATCATTTTGAACTAGTTCTGAGCATATCTGGGAGTTTCCTCCTAGGTTTCTAACATAGCTAAAGAAGGCCTTATGATTGTCTTTTGAGTCTTTAGCTATTTTTCTCTCGAAATTTGCTTTGGATGATTTTATGAGAGCTATTAGTTTTTTACTTATAGTGATCAAGGGTGTCTTACCTTTTAAGGATTTTGCTCTATCTTGTAGTAGCTTCCTCCTTTTATTGTAGAGTTTGTTTATGGCTGGGGTCCACCAGACTGGACGCTTGCCTTTGGTACTAAGAGTCTTTGTTTTGTTTGGGATTGCCTTATCCATGCAGTCCTGCAGGTGCTGGTAGAAGGTGTTTGTAAGTGATTCAGCGGCTTGAGTACTGTTTTCCGCCGGCTCAGGGGCCTTAAAGGAGACCACACTAGTCTTTAGAAGTGTGAAGTCGGCTTTTGAGAAGTTCTTTACTGTGGTCTTTTTTATTTCAGGTGGGGGTGGGATGAGGACCTCCAGCGAGATTAGTTTGTGATCTGATCTCACCAGTGAGGGGTATACTTCCGGTGTTGAACATTGTGCTCCCATGTTCGTGATGATGAGATCAAGTATGTTATCTCCTCTTGTGGGGATGGTGACTAGTTGTTCCATCTTTATACTTCCATATATGTCCTTGCTTATTTCCTGAAAACAGTCATAAATTAAACTTCTCAAAAATGTTCTCATACATGTTCATCCCACACTCTATTAAAGCTTGCTCAATTGTTTCCCCTTTATTACAAATTTTACAGTCTTTCATTTTGCTGTTTCTATCTCATTTAGCCCTTTACAGGCAATTTGCTCAACATTAACCTCCACAGAAAATCTTTTATTTCTTGCATGTTTTAAACCTTTTCTCTCTTTTATAAATATCTTTCTTCTGTCTAGAATTGAATGCAATACGTTTTCTCCATTACTGCTTCATACCAACATTTTCTTTTCATCCTTTGAGTCCTTATTTTTAATCTCTATACCTTCATTTTAATTACATATTAATTAATTTGCATACAGACCTTGTTTCTTTTTGTCTACCTGAATACTTACCCATTGCATCGCATACTTACCCATCGCATCGCATACTTAACCATTGCATCGCATACTTACCCATCGCATCGCATACTTACCCATCGCATCGCACACTTAACCATCGCATCGCACACTTAACCATCGCATCGCACACTTAACCATCGCATCGCATACTTAACCATCGCATCACATACTTAACCATCGCATTGCACACTTAACCATTGCATCGCACACTTAACCATCGCATCGCATACTTAACCATCACATCGCATACTTAACCATCGCATCGCACACTTACCCATCGCATCGCATACTTACCCATCGCATCGCACACTTAACCATCGCATCGCATACTTATTCTTTATATTGTTTCCTAAAAAAAAAAATGTTTCCCTTATTCCATCTTCATCAGCATCCAAACCAGATTTAAAGAAAAATGATGGACTGATTAGTCCAAACCCACTCTTGTTTCTGATAAAATTTAACACCCCTGTCTTAAGTGCATTTAAGTGCGAACGACATATATTCCCAAATATTATCGCTCTATTTTTCTTTAAAGGCTAAAAAAGTGTACACTGTCTCACAAAATTCAACTTCCTTAATATACATACCTTTTTTGAAAGGCACATTAATAGCTTTCCACATCACAGTACTGCATGTAACAACCTCTCAAACCTCTTCCCAATGCTTCATTTTCATAAGCCATTGCCCAGAGCTAATACGCAACACACTTATGTGCTGAATAGTAAGATATACTCCAATCTTTGTCAACCCCAACAGCACCCACATACTTTTCCTGAGACATCCTTTATTCTTTGTGATGCTCACCAAATCTTCAGCATTACGTCAAACTGTGGTCCCGTTACTTCTTCCCTATTTCCCAACTTGTTTCATTTACTTTATTACTACTTTTAATTTCCACGGCATTCATTACTAAAGTAGATAATTCTCCACAGGACCATCTGGTTTCACCTGTTTCTGTGGTTTCTGTTTTTTCTGCCCCTCCATTTACTATTCCCTTATTCCATATGTGTACATATACTGTTCTAAAAACTTTAAGTGCTTTGATCCTCAACTTATAACACGTTAATACCTCCCAATTCATCACATGCATTTTGCACATCATGCACTGCTGACCCTCCACATTCTCTCACAAAGGACTGTATCACTTCCTTTATTTTTCAACAACCTGTATTTAGCTTATTTTTCTTTATGAACTACAGTAGCAAACAGATCAGAAGGTACACACTGAAGGCACACAGGATGAAACAGAGTGCAGTTAAGAGTTTTAATGTCAGCCAATGGAGAAAGGAGAAGAAGCTGAGAACTGAGACAGAGGAAAATAGTGTAACAGGTTAACAGCGTCGAGTACCGAGGACAGGTGCTGAAGGGGAAGAGAAGGTTGAATGTGGAAGTCACAGCTAAAACTAGGACTGCAGACAACTGGCACACAGTGTTGGGATACTGTGAGACAGAAGAATGGCACAGAAGGTGAAATCTAAGATGTACAAAACAGTGGTGAGACCACTAATAATGTATGGTTCAGAAACCTGGGCAGTGAATGTAGAGCCGCTGAGAAATCTAGAGGTGTTGGAGATAAGGTGCCTGAGATGGGTAGTAGAATGCACACTGTGGGACAGAGTGAGAACAGATTATTGTGGTCTGAGCACATGCGCAAGAAAGCAGAAGAAAATCTGGTAAAGAAGCTTTAGAACAGATAGGAAGAAGGCAGGTGGAAATGAGCATGTCCATCAAAGGGATGGATGGACTGTGTGACAGTCAAGAATGTACGAGAGTGGAATTGAACCAAAACAGAGATGGCAACAGCTGATGTGACATCCCGACACCATGTAAAAACTGGGAAAAAGGAAGTTGAGGATATACTATTGATTACATCACCTTAGATAACCTTACCTGTATAATTTTCAAAATAATTTTATAATTAGTATATTCTTGATGTTACAGGTCTTCAGTTCTTAATATCCTCTCTCTTTTTTAAATTAAAAATACATTGTATAATACCCTCACAAACATCTTCACTTTCCACCCTGTCTTTTAATTATTCATTTAATATATTCACAAAACAAACACTTTTGTTATTAAACTCCTACACAAAGCCATCTCGGTCTGGAGAGTTATTTTAATTAGATTTAATTTCATCCCATGCTCTTCTACTGTGGTCTCTTTTTCCATTTCTTTGTTTACCTTGATCATTTTTCCACCTTGCCATCTCTTCCTAATTCCTCCCCTTACTACTAACATTTTTATATTCCAATGAGCTACTTCTGAAATGTCTTCCTTTATTTCTCACACGTTTGTATTCGCCATCATTGTCTAACAAAGTGGAAACTCTTCCTTGTTCATGTGACTGTCTCTGCTTATACCTGAAGTCATTCATCCTTTCCTCATTCGTCTCACGCATCTCCTTCTGTAACCCCAACTTTCTCATCACCAAAACCACCTCCAGTTCTTTAATCGCTTGCCTGTACACTTTTTAACTCCCTTACTTTCCTTTCTGCCATCAGAAAAAAACCCTCCAGATTTCTGCTTAAATATGACCCACCATTCTGTACAGTTTCTGCAAAATGGCCTCCTATTTTCATGGTTCTCCCACAAGTAGTTATTTCTTATTTTATTATCTCTCTGTCTACTATATTTCTATCCAATGTCTTAAATCCCTTTGCCTTTTTAATATAATTGTCCTCTTTCTCCCAATTGTAGCACATATCGATATATAATCAAACAAGACCATTTCCCCTTTTCTTTCATCTCCTGTACCCCTTCTGGATAATAATCCATAATCAGTTTATGTTCTATTTCCTGTTCGATAAGTAAACTGCCGTTTACGTGCCTGTGTCTAACTTCTTCAGGCTCATTACAACTCTGCACATTTTTATATCCGATCTTCCAACCTTTTTCGTATCTTACAGTTAAAATCTCTCATTAATATATCTAGTGTCATACTTTAATAATGACATCCTTTTTTAATAGCACTATAATTCCTGAGCTGGCATCATTATCAGGACTCCATATTGCATGCCCCTGCAAGTTCTTATTTTGATCTTTTTGTATCTGTGTTACAAGCGTCATAGCCTGAAAATACAAAACTGCATTTACTTGTTTACAATACTTATACAACAACATTCTCTTAATGTCCTATTTTATACTTTACATTCCTTGGCACAATATAAAACATATCCTTTCTCCTCCTTTGGAGTTTTTTGAACCTCCTAATTTCAACTTTGTTTTTCTGGCTGTAGTTCCTATTGAATTCACCACTTTTTACTCTACATGTTTGTGGAACAGGTGAAATATATATAGAAATGTCATGTACACACTCCTCTTTCTACTCACATCTTCACTTTCTGCCTCCCCCTTGCCCCTTAGTCACACCTTTTTCATCTTCTCCTTCATTATCCCTTAACATTTTTTGTTTCACTTCCTCATTACTCAGTCACTCCCCTTCACTATATTCACACCGAGCCACAATATTTATTGCCGTTTCTTTTAGAAAAATTCCAACTTACCTTGAAATGACTGGGCAGTCAAACCAAAAATGTCACCTTTCATTACATGCTCTACTTTTTGCCCTATAATATTTAACTGGATGCACTTGTTTCCCACAATTTACATTTTTTTTCTATGGACATCCTTGAACTAAATGACTCTCTTACACACAAAATTAAAAATATTTATTTAGCTGCCCCAATATTTCACATTTTTCCTTTGTCAGCATTACTTCCTCTTGGCATCTCAGCAATATTTTCTTCTTTTACAGGTAATGAAGTCCATACCTGCCATGTTCCATTCCCTGCATTTTTCTCATATATGTTTAAGTTTCATAAACAGCATGACAGCATTGTTCAAAGTACTTTATTAAGTTTATTACCTTAATACCTGCAGTTCTATACTACAATGTCTTTTTTATTGTGGTTTTGTTTTTTTGTCTCCCTTGGTGTGTAATCATCCTACTGTAAGTTTTTGCATTCAAGTAATCCAAACTATCCTTCAGGTCAAGCAGGTCTCTGCCCCCCATATCAAGCAGTAGAAATTTCAGTTTTCTATTGAGCACTGGGCACCCACAGACACTTGTGCTGCAACTAAAGAGACTAAATACTAATTAATCCAAACCATCCTTCAGGTCAAGCAGGTCTCTGCCCCCCATATCAAGCAGTAGAAATTTCAGTTTTTTCTCTTGAGCACTGGGAACCCACAGACATTTGTCCTGCAACTAAAGAAACTAAATACTAATGTAGGTGCTTAACTTCCAAGTGTCTAGACAGTAAAATACCTTACCTGCATTAACTTAAACAAATGTTAGTGAGTGTATTAGTACATTTCTGCTGTATAGTTCCTTTGTCAAACCTCTGTACTGATGAGTACATCACCAGGACTAAACAGTTGTATATTGCTCTCCAGTTAGTGCCCCCCGAACTAAAGTCAAGTTTCTTTTGAGAACTACTCAAATCTATAAAAGAGCATTTCATTTCCTCTCCTGTTTCATCTGTAACTAACCCCAGCTTTAATTCTATATCCTTTTAAGAATGTCAGGGTAAATTGGATAATGTCTACACTTGCCTTGATTTTATAGTATAAAGTAGAGTGACTGTGCAAAGTAGCATACCTTTTCTTAAGGTTCAATGAGTGGTTTCTATTCCTTTTGCACTTCACAGTGAGTGTCTGCAGAGTTCATTTAACCATTGGCTAGCCTTCTCCTTCCCTGTAGTCTTTACCCCTCCCTCCTCCAGCTGAGTTCATTTAACCATTGGCTAGCCTTCTCCTTCCCTGTAGTCCCTCCTCCAGCTGAGTTCATTTAACCATTGGCTAGCCTTCTCCTTCCCTGTAGTCTTTACCCCTCCCTCCTCCAGCTGAGTTCATTTAACCATTGGCTAGCCTTCTCCTTCCCTGTAGTCTTTACCCCTCCCTCCTCCAGCTGAGTTCATTTAACCATTGGCTAGCCTTCTCCTTCCCTGTAGTCCTCCTCCAGCTGAGTTCATTTAACCATTGGCTAGCCTTCTCCTTCCCTGTAGTCTTTACCCCTCCCTCCTCCAGCTCTTGTTCTGTATTGGATAGCCTGAGGTAATTTAAACCCAGGGTGCCATTTTGTTTTTTTGTTTCAAATCCAACAGCAGCTGTTTGTCTCCTTGGTATGTAATCATCCTACTGTAAGTTTTTGCATTCAAGGTATGCTGTACATTGTGGTTTAATTCATAATTCTTTAGTACAACAGCTTATACTATATGTTTCTGTTATTTTTAACACTGCAGGATGCCTTTAGATAATTCTGCTTAATGAACTGCTGTCACATATGCACCTAGATATGTTCTGTTTTCCTTGTTTACTGTTCTAGAGCCAGAAGGGCTATTTCACATGCTCCATTTCACTGCTCTGCCTAACTGCATTGACTAGTTGTTAAATAAATTGAAAGTGTATCTTGCTTAATTTAGTAGAGGACTGCTTTATATATTTACATTTTATTTTTGTATGTTGCCATAAGAAAATATTTTATGTTATCAGGTGCTGAAGCAGGAATAACCATTGCCTGATGTTTTTGTTATTGACTATTGCTAAACAAAAATCCAATCTGACTGGTCACACAGTATGTGCTGCCTTAACCTAATGCTCTCTTACATTTTTCTTCTATTTTTCTTTCAGTAATCCAAACCATCCTTCAGGTCAAGCAGGTCTCTGCCCCCCATATCAAGAAGTAGAAATTTCAGTTTTTTCTCTTGCGCACCGGGCACCCACAGACACTTGTCCTGCAACTAAAGAGACTAAATACTAATGTAGGTGCTTAACTTCCAAGTGTATAGACAGTAAAATACCTTACCTGCATTAACTTAAACAAATGTTAGTGAGTGTATTAGTACATTTCTGCTGTATAGTTCCTTAGTCAAACCTCTGTACTGATGAGTATATCACCAGGACTAAACAGTTGTATATTGCTCTCCAGTTAGTGCCCCCCTCAATTAAAGTCAAGTTTCTTTTGAGAACTACTCAAATCTATAAAAGAGCATTTCATTTCCTCTCCTGTTTCATCTGTAACTAACCCCAGCTTTAATTTTATATCCTTTTAAGAATGTCAGAAAATTATACTCTGTGCCCATAACATAGTCTACAACTTAGTGCAAACATATTAAATTACAGTTAAAATTTCAGTTGAACATATTACAATTTAAGCTAACATTACATACTTACCAAAGCCTAAAGACACACTTAAAGTCGGTGTTAGCCCGCTTCGCTCGCCCTCACTGTGCTCGGGCTTGCTCCGCTCCCCTCCCTGCCCCCTATTCCCACCCACCCCCACTACTTCTACTTTTATTCTAACCCTTAATCACCTGACCAGTAGTCCAACCCCTAATTCCCTAACAACTAGCCCAACCCACTCATCCTACCTACCCCCACCCCCAATCCAATTACATTCCACACTGATCCCACTCCCAAAACACATTCCCAGACAACCCAACTCTACCCTCACACACAACCAACCAGGAATCCTAGTTATACTTCTCACTCAGTAGTATCATGTTACCCACACTCACATCCCTATCACTAGCTCTACTATCGCTAACCTTCCTAACTTCCTTACAAACAGATCTACCGCTGCACAACTGCTATCACACTACCCACACTAGCCCACCCTCTCAAACCCACTCAGACTTCTACATCTGCCCTACAATCATAAATCTTACAACTACATATTACTCACTAACAAAAATTACACTATCTCATCACACTAAGAAAAACTCTCATAGACCAAGCTCGCAAACAATTAATATTAAAAAACACATACTGACACTCTTACAAATTCTGCTAACCTCTGGTGACATTCACCCAAATCCAGGTCCCCTCTCAGCTAGACAAACATCTGACCTGCTAATCCTAAATCTCAACATAAGAAGTATTACCAACAAGCTAACAGACCTACATGCATTCATAGCCCACTACAACCCTGATATACTCGCCATTACAGAAACCTGGCTTAAACCCAGTATCCAAGATGAAGTCTTTCTTCCCCCTGGGTATAATACACTTAGATCTGATAGAACAAACAGGAAAGGAGGAGGAGTAGCCATTCTCTTTAAAAACACTTTTTCAAAATGCTGAAGTCCTGTTTTCTGTCCTATCCATAAGAAACACCAAGAAGATCAATATAATATGCTGCTACATACCTCCAGGCAACAACTCGTTTATAATAGAAGACATCCTACACTGGACAAAGGACAATCTACCTCAGGAAACGATCCTACTAGGAGACCTTAACACTGACTGGGCAACCTGTAACTCCAGCAGCCCCTCTACACATATCAATTTATATGGGTTCTCTCAACTAATTAAAGAACCAACTAGAATAGATGAGAAAACAGAGAGAATCCATATTGGACTGAACACTAACCAACTATCCCAAACAAAACTATACAGTAGGCTGCCTCCCAGATGATTTAGGTGATCATCTCCACACCTTCCTACTCCAGAAACACTCAAATCACCCCAAACCAGTAGTCTACAAATTTGTACGAGATGACCGTAACCTTACCCCACGATACCTAAATACTGTCCTAAGCCACTGCAACTGGGAACCACTACGGATACTCGGGTTAGACCAGGCAGTAGACTACTTCAATACTACCTTCTCTAACATCCTTAAACGTCTAGCTGCCAGCAGAAAGATCAGAGTTAAAGCTAACTACGCACCCTGGCTAAATAGGGACACCAGGCCTTACTAAAAGCTAGAGATAAAGCCTGGAAAATCTGGAAAACTGACAAAACCACTAGCTCCAGACAATACTATCAACAGCTTAGAAACAAGGCCAAGGCTGAATCCAAAATAAACAAACAAAACTATTTTCTTAGCGCCCAAAGGAAATATTCAAATAGTCCACAAAAATTCTGGCATGCCATTAACTCCCTACTAAAGCCAGGCAAAACCACAATCCCAGCACCCATCTCTACTAACAATACCCTAGACATAGCTTCTCAATTTAATAACCATTTTACTAAATCCATCTTAGCCCTGTCCAGTCAAATAACCAAAAACAGTCTACCTCAGTCACAACCTAACCTATTCCACACCACCCCCTCTTTCAGCCTATCACCAGTGCCCACCTCGACTATCAAAAAACTCCTCCTAAAACTAAAGCCAACCACACTAGCAGCTGATAACATACCTGCTGCATACCTAAAAATGCTCGTGACTCCTTATCATATCCTGTCTCCATCCTTATCAACAGCTCCATACTAGAATCCTACGTACCCAAACTCTGGAAAGTATCTTGCATCATTCCTCTCCATAAAGGAGGTAATTCTTATGAATTCTCCAACTACCGACCTATTGCCATCCTTTGCCCCTTATCCAAAATTCTTGAGAAATGCATCCACTTGCAAGTGATGACATTTCTAAACACACACTATCTACTATCTACCACACAACATGGTTTCCATCCACATCACAGCACTACCACAGCCCTTCTATCTTTCACTAATTATATAAACCTTCACAGGAATGATAACAAATATGTATCAGCCATTTTCCTAGACCTCTCAAAAGCATTTGATATGGTCTCCCACTCCATTCTACTAGACTCACTAACAACATTATCCTTCACCTCCTCTACTATAGCCTGGTTCAGAAGCTACTTGTCTGACAGGCAACAATCAGTCCAGTGGAAAGGAACTCTGTCTACACAACTTCCAACCACTATAGGTGTTCCACAGGGCTCTATACTGGGCCCGCTGTTGTTCTCTGTTTTCACAAATAACCTCAAATGCTCTACACAACATGCCACACTCATACAATATGCAGATGATTCAACTCTGATCTGCTCCACCTCATCTCCCACCACCATACATACACTCACTCAAGATACCTTTATCTCAGTAGAAAAATGGATATCTGGGATCCAACTAATTCAAAATCCCAAAAAGACAAAACTGCTACTATTTCCCCCTAATAGATCAAAAAATCCCCACTCCTTTACCATAACATCTAAGGACGGCACCACCATCTCCCCTTCTAACCACACCAAACTTCTGGGCATTGAAATAGACAATAATCTCCACTTTGATGTTCACATCTCACATACCATAAAACTAGTACACAAAAAACTAGGCTCCCTATACAGGCATAAGTCCTTTCTCTCACAAAAAGCAAGAGTCACTCTTGCACAAAGCCACCTCCTCTCAACTATATTATATGCAGCACCAATCTTTACCCAAATCAGACAATGTGACCTAGACAAACTAGAATCATGCTACAATAAAATAGCCAAGTTTGCTACTAACTCAACCTATAGAACCCATCACTGTACTGCACTAAAAGAACTAAAATGGCTTGAGCTACCACAGCTACTTAACTATCACCAGCTGGGCACAGCCTACAATATTCTCAAATATCCTGAAATAAAACCCTCATTATCCAACCTACTTACTATCTATACTACAAACCGATACCTAAGATCCAGTGAAAAATCTCTCCTCTCCATCACCAAGGCTAACAATAATGCAGGGAAAGCACTCTACTCTCACACCGTTGCCAGAAATTGGAACTCTCTTCCCCTATCTGTGTCCACTGCCCCCTCCACATCCATATTCAAAAACTCCCTCAAATTGCACCTTCTTAGTACATGGTTATGCCCTTGTATCACATAACCCTACCCATACTAATATTAACTCCCCAAATTCCTCTCTGATCACATGCTGGAGCTCTGATCCCCTGTAGGCTTGGTCATCTGAAAGGGTACTTTTAACTGTAGAATCTTACTTGATATATTTTCTTTTCTTACCAAAGTATGACTGACATTGTCTTTTTACCCATGTTCTTTATCTTTTACCTGGAGTGTTTTTATTAATTCTTGTTATATTACTATGCTCAGCATACATGATGTAACCTGTTTTGTGTATTATGCTGGATGTACTGTATTTGTATAACTTGATGTTGGAGCTTTTCTCCCCGGGCCTACGCTGAAAATGGACCTGGTCCAGTCAGAATTTCCCGGTTAACAAATGTAAAATAAATAAATAAATACATTTTGTATGTATGTTAATTCTTGCATGAAAATCATACTTTTTCCAGGGCTCACTAAAAGCTTTAGCATAAGTCTTACATTTTTTCTGAAAGTTTATAGTTTTTAAATATTACTTCACAAAAGACGTCACTTCCTAAATGCATGATAGCCATAATGTCCTTAACAGTAAAGTCTAAAGGCATAAAAGAGTCCCAGAACAACTGTCTATGGAATCTCATTCATTTACAACATTCTTAAAACTGCTTGTCACCATTCTCCTTTTGTCTATGGAATCTCATTCGTTTACAACATTCTTAGAACTGCTTGCCACCATTCTCCTTTTGTCTATAGAATCTCATTCATTAACAACATTCTTAGAACTGCTTGTCACCATTCTCCTTTTGTCTATGGAATCTCATTTGTTTACAACATTCTTAGAACTGCTTGTCACCATTCTCCTTTTGTCTATGGAATCTCATTTGTTTACAACATTCTTCGAACTGCTTGTCACCATTCTCCTTTTGTCTATAGAATCTCATTCATTAACAACATTCTTAGAACTTCTTGTCACCATTCTCCTTTTGTCTATGGAATCTCATTTGTTTACAACATTCTTAGAACTGCTTGTCACCATTCTCCTTTTGTCTATGGAATCAGATTCATTTATAACATTCTTAGAACTGCTTGTCACCATTCTCCTTTTGTCTATGGAATCTCATTTGTTTACAACATTCTTAGAACTGCTTGTCACCATTCTCCTTTTGTCTATGGAATCTCATTGGTTTACAACATTCTTAGAACTGCTTGTCACCATTCTCCTTTTGTCTATGGAATCTCATTCGTTTATAACATTCTTAGAACTGCTTGTCACCATTCTCCTTTTGTCTATGGAATCTCATTTGTTTACAATATTCTTAGAACTGCTTGTTATCATTCTCATTTTGTCAATGAAATTTCATTTGTTTACAACATTCTTAGAACTTCTTGTCACCATTCTCCTTTTGTCTATGGAATCTCATTTGTTTACAACTTTCCTAGAACTGCTTGTCGCCATTCTCCTTTTGTCTATGGAATCTCATTCATTTGCAACATTCTTAGAACTGCTTGTTGCCATTCTCCTTTTGTATATGGAATCTCATTCGTTTACAACATTCCTAGAACTGCTTGTCACCATTCTCATTTTGTCTATGGATTCTAATTCATTTACAACATTCCTAGAACTGCCTGTCAACATTCTCATTTTGTCTATGGAATATCATTCATTTACAGCATTCTTAGAACTACTTGTCACCATTCTCCTTTTGTGTATGGAATCTCATTCATTTACAACATTCTTAGAACTGCTTGTCACCATTCTCCTTTTGTCTATGGAATCTCATTCATTTATAACATTCTTAGAACTGCTTGTCACCATTCTCCTTTTGTCAATGAAATCTCATTCGTTTACAACATTCTTAGAACTGCTTGTCACCATTCTCCTTTTGCCTATGGAATCTCATTTGTTTACAACATTCTTAGAACTGCTTGTCACCATTTTCCTTTGTCTATGAAATCTCATTCGTTTACAACATTCTTAGAACTGCTTGTCACCATTCTCCTTTTGTCTATGGAATCTCATTCGTTTACAACATTCTTAGAAATGCTTGTCACAATTCTCCTTTTATCTATGGAATCTCATTTGTTTATTATAATCTTAGAACTGTTTGTCACCATTCTCCTTTTGTCTATGGAATCTCATTCGTTAACAACATTCTTAGAACTGCTCGTCACCATTCTCCTTTTGTCTATGGAATCTCATTCGTTAACAACATTCTTAGAACTGCTTGTCACCATTCTCCTTTTGTCTATAGAATCTCATTCGTTTACAACATTCTGCGAACTGCTTGTCACCATTCTCCTTTTGTCTATGGAATCTCATTTGTTTACAATATTCTTAGAACTGCTTGTCACCATTCTCCTTTTGTCTATGGAATCTCATTCGTTTACAACATTCTTAGAACTGCATGTCACCATTCTCCTTTTGTCTATGGAATCTCATTTGTTTACAACATTCTTAGAACTGCTTGTCACCATTCTCCTTTTGTCTATGGAATCTCATTCGTTTACAACATTCTTAGAACTGTTTGTCACCATTCTCCTTTTGTCTATGGAATCTCATTCATTTACAACATTCTTAGAACTGCTTGTCACCATTCTCCTTTTGTCTATGGAATCTTATTCGTTTACAACATTCTTAGAACTGCTTGTCACCATTCTCCTTTTTTCTATGCTGTTGCTAAGAGAGTAAATTGCTGCTCAGAGCTCGCAGACTTAGCATATGAGCATCTCTTCTCAGTATTCTTCAATTGTTGTTTCTCTCTAACCCCCCCAAATAACTAAATAATTAGAATCTGCAAAGGATTGCAGCACAGTCTATTCAGCAGTTCTGCATTACCATACCATCCTGCTGCACTTTCCAAATTGCTAGTATCACCAAAAAGTTTCAACATCAGCAGATTCCTGCACAGAAGCACTTACAGAAAGTCTCACTTTTACTGTCAGCAT
The DNA here is from genome assembly GCF_019279795.1 of Protopterus annectens. Lineage (NCBI taxonomy): Eukaryota > Metazoa > Chordata > Ceratodontiformes > Protopteridae > Protopterus > Protopterus annectens. Next base: position 348,806,300 of record NC_056743.1, read on the forward strand.
ATTCATGCATATATATTTATCTACAATACAAGCCTAGAAAACTTCTATTTCATCATCTGGCTCAGCTTCCTGAATCATATGCAATATTTTTCAGTCTCCAGAACTCTTTTTTTTCCATCACCACAACTTTAATTTTGTTCACTGCCATATCTGTCCACTGTGATCTGCCATTTCTCCAACGTTTGTCTTCATGCTGCATTTGGTATTCTCCTCCATCTTTCCTTTGGTTACAGTCATTATTTACATATGCATATTCATAACATATACCTTGTCATTTCTTTACATTTTACTTAAACCTTAACATATAATCTGCACACATTTTTTTATTTCAAGAAAACACATATAACATATTGTTTTTTCTAAGTCAACATCAAGTAATCTTTAAAGTTTCTTTATCTATCCTTCATTTTTTTCTTCCATAGCCATCTTTTTGTTTAATCTAGCACATCTTTATCCTCTCTGTTTTATTAAATAATAATCCTTCACATCTTTTCTGTAATCTCAAAATTGCAGCAAACAATATTCTAGCACATTTTTTTATTTCACATTTTTCTTTATTTTATTTTCCATATACTATCATCTCCATTATTAGATGTTTAATTAACATTTATACCCATTTTTTAAAACATCCAAAACATTTTTTCATTCTTCCTTATTAAATTCATCACATTTTATTTCTTCCATTACCATATATTTCATATTATTTTGAACATCCAAAACAATTCTCCATAGGAAATGTTTTGCTTATAATATTGTTTTACTCAAACATTTTTATGGAGAAAAATACAAAAAATGTATAATCATCAGAACTTACTAAAATGGTTAAGTGAATATAAACCAAAAATGTTGAAATATAAATGTGCCTAGTAATTTTCCTGTAATATGATAAATTCATATTTTATTCTAGTGAAACTATCTGCTTCAATCTGTAAATATGTCTATTTTATATGAAAGAGGAATACATTTAGGAGATGTATTTCCTCCTTGGTAAAAGTCAATTAATGAGAGAACATTACACCACATATCCTTTGTAAGTGGCTTTGGAGAAATTCTTTGTTTCTTGACTGTAGTACTTTTTAAGGCCACATATTTTAGAGATAAGAAATCTTGAACCTGTACAGGATTTTTATTCTTCTATCTTTTAGTAATATTTTTCTTGCCATTGCAAAAGTAGTGCACAGAAGAAGATAATTCACATTTTTAGTATGGTCTCATGTGATCTTAAATATAATTAACATTTTATTTAAAGAAATATTGTCTGTTCATAAAGCCTTTAACAAGTCTGATATGTATTCTTCTTCTTTCGGCTTTTTCCCGGTTAGGAGTCACCACAGCAGATCATCTGTCCGCTCATGATTGGCAGTGGAGTTTTTACGGTGTTGAGTTGCCAGTCTGGCACCCAACCTTCCACAGAAGGCACACACACTCACACCTAGGGTCAATTCAGAGTGTCCAATCCACCTACTGCATGTCTTTGGGATGTGGGAGGAAACCAGAGCACCCAGAGGAAACCCACATGACCACAGGGAGGACATGCAGACTCCGCATAGAAGTTACCCCAGCCAAGAATCGAACCGGAGAACCTCTTGCTGTGAGGCGGCAACACTAACCGCTGCACCACAACAAGTCTGATATGTATAATATGCAAATAATGCAGAAAATTCAAAGAAAATATTTTGCTAAATAGCATAAGTAATAATAGCTAAATTGAGAAAGCTCTGTGAATACATTTCCACATAAAATGCGCTAATATGGAACTAGTGAAGTATTTCTTACAGATGCCTTTAATTGTAATTTGTCTTTGTATGAAAACACTGTGGTTTATTCCTTTGATATAAATTTCCAAACATTATTGTTGAAAGTACTGCTGTATTGCTATAATATAGAATATAAAGATGAGATTAAGTTGTTTTGGGTCTAGTCTACTATATATTATATCTGAGATATATGCAATTAATTTAATTTATATTATTCTTTATAAGAGAAATGAGTAAGCATAAAAAATTGTTTGGAGTATATCTTCTTGCACTTTGTAGAATTACCCAATCTTGTGTGTCAAAATTATTTTGTGTTACCGAAGTATTTGTTGATTTGATCTTTACTCCTTCAAAACAATTATGCCATTATTTTATGTTCTGATTATTCAAATTTTTTGATAAAAGGAGCTTTTAGTTATCTGGAATGGAATCAAAATATCAATCCATACTTACAATTCAGGTATTTTAATATGGTAGATTTAAAAGTATTTAGAATATGTATATATTTTGATTTGGGTATGCAGTAGAATATTATACTGCAGTTATATAGATTTAATCATAAAATATTGTCAGTGGAAATCAAACAATTTATTAATTGTCATTTTATTTTAATTGAAAAGAGAAATGTGTAAAGACTTCCAGTTGGATGAGTATGTTACATCTAACCAGTTAATTGTTGATAATATGAATATCTCAAACCTTTTTCCTTCTATTCTTTACATCTCAGATTTTCTTTTAATTCCTTCCAAGGATATACCATATAATATTTCTCAATAATACTGTAATACTATAATTTTCTGTGTTAATCAATGCTATTAAATTCACCTTCCCTATTTTTATTTTACTCTCATATTCTTTTCTTCTGTCTGATGTTGTTTACCACTACTTTTCTCTGGCTTCCCAACTTTAGACTCCAGCAACCTCCTTCAGTCTGCATTTAATCATTCATAGAGAATCAAACATCCATATTACAGACTATGTAAAATAATGAAAAGTGCAGCACTGAGTGAGGACTAGAAAAGTCTGCATTATTAGTCAGCCTGAGGAAGTCCTGGGTTCGATTTTAGCTCACTGAAATGTGATTTCAGTAAACACCTAAACATAGAATGCACTTCAATGAAGATCGTTTCAGTGATTCTCTGAATTTACCAAGGGACAAAATACTTGGCGAATTACTCAACTTTGCCATATTTTTCCACTGTAGTGTGATGTTGAAGTTGGTATATATTTTTAGGGAGGTGTGGGGAGTGAAGCCCCCCACTTGGGTGGCTGCAATTTACTTACATGTTGTCCCGTTGTAGTATTTACTTGCAAAAACAACAAAACCAGTGAAAATCAGACTGCACATGGGAAAGAATTTTTTATGGTTTAATAGCACACAAGAAACACTATACAAATACTATAGTGCCTCGGCAAATAAAACATTCTTGGATTTGATACAAACAAGAAAAGACACTTCCCTTAAATAAGAAACTCATTAATAACAATAAAATAATTATCCAATCAAGAAATTTCAATTACAAAAGGGCTTTCCAATCACATTCCTTATTTAAGCCCTTAGGTACCAATGCATCAAATTTAAGAATAAAAATAGTTTCCTTATACAAGGGTTTGTTTTTTAATACAGCAGCATCCCTTACACAAATTTGTTCTAAAATGCATGCTTTGAAATCAGTAAACACCCTCTCATGCATCAAATTAAAATGCATGCCCCTGGATTATCCTGGTTCTTATTTTTTTTATATCTCTAATACGCTCCTGCAGTCTCACCTTAAAGCTTATGTTTGCTTCCCTTATATAAGAGAGACTGCAGTGGCAAGATTGATGTTGTCTGTGAAACATGCTTAAAGAACAGTGACTTAAACCAGTTCTGTGATAGTATAAATGGTTTACTGTAACAGACATGCTAACAAAAAAATCAGGTGGAGGTATTATGATAGGGATCAAAGATAGTTATAGACCTGTGATTATTACATGTTCAGTGATAACACCAATACTATAGACTGTGTAACTGTGAAGACAACCCTGGAACATATAACAATTGTTGGAGTATACATATCACCAAAGTCAAGTGCAGATGACATAGAGGAATTCATACATTTCTTGCATGAAACACAGGAGGGAAGAATAATATTATCTGGGGACTTAAATTTACCAGAAACAGTCTGGAATAATATTAATTCAACAATGTTAGTAAGGAAATTATTCACAGCGTATATTCAGGAACAACAGTTGCTTCAGATTGTAAAAAAAAAAACTACCAGGGGCATGGAACATACTAGACATTGCCCGGGATTCATTAAGCTTGCGCCATGCGCCGGAGTAGCGTCGGCGATCTAGTGCCAAATATGGCCGTCGAACAATTCAGGTAAGAGCTGTTTCCAAGTGCACTACCAGTGTACACCAGAGGTGCACAGCTCCCGGTGCATGTATGCTAATTACCACATGCACAGCAGTGTAGCATGCAAATGAAGGTATATAGCGATTCATGAAGTTGTGCAGGCGTACGCATGTAGAAATGTAAATCAAAAAAAATGGTTTACATGTTGTCAAACATAAAATCGGAGCCATGAAAGCAGACCAAACGTACGTGTTATAATGTTAATATATACCAATGGCTAAATATATAGCCAATGGCATAAAACAATATGCACAACATATAAAAAAATAACATTTAATTTCATGGCCACATCAACACAAAGTAAAACCGCAGTGCATCAGTGCGCAAACGGGATCATAATGAAAATATATTTAGATGTCATAAAACTGTAATGTAATGCAATTCATGATATCCCCATAATAGTAAATGGCACACATGCTACACCACAACCATGGTGCAAGGGTTGCTAAGGGTCTGTGACAGTGTTCCATGCGGTAACTAGGAATTAGCAGTCAATGCCATGCAAAGGAGTCAAGTAATACTGAATCGCAAACGTCCCTCTGGTGTAAGGATGTACCACACGGCCTAGCGTTACAACACCGAGGAGTGGCCTGGAGGTAAACATGACATCAAGAGAGCGGTGCGCCACCGTATCTGTAAGCACACTGGATCATTGCTAATCCATATTGGGTGTTGCTAAGCAAAGCCACAGGCTAGGGGTGTGAAAGTAGCCATAGCTTTGCTTAGCTGAGAGCACACAAGGTAACTAAAAGTTCATGTGAACGTGGATGAAAACGCGCACAAAACCCGGTAAATGGATGTGTGCGGCGCGCACCATAGCTGAAACAGGAAGGATATGGGAAGACAATAAGGAAATGCTGCAGCATGGTAACTGGAGTACAAATGAATAATTAACACATAGAAACTTACAGTGGGCCATAGACAACAGCTAACAAGGCTGCTAGCAGCCACCTGCAGAACAGAAAAGTGGAGGTGCCGTAGAGCTCAGAAAAGAGAACTGTCACAGCAGAACAAAGCAAACTTGCTGTATATCAGCTACATAACACATTTCCCAACACAATCCTGGGTTTTGGAAGCACAAAACAAGAAAGGTGGCAGCTGGATGCATGCTTGACAATGGGAGGTGAATCAGGTTGAAAATAGAAGTAAAGGGCAATAGATGAATCACTGCAGACAAGCGTAAGTCAACACCAAAGGTCCCACAATAGCAGTACCTGCTGTAAAACCAATAATTAAGATACCCTGCAGCTGGAGTAGCGCAAACACACCCAACTACACCAGCATCATCCACTGCACAATAGTATAAGGTGTGAAAGCCCCACACACACACTTGTGTATTCCCAGACACTCTGCACCATTGGTGTATACAGATGGGGACCTTTTAATATGTATATGTTAGGGGCTGCCATAGCTTTGATTCACCAGCATGTGTTGGAGACTGACAGTGGTGTGGAGGATGATGCTGACAACCATCTCAGGCACTGGAGGAGAAGACAAGTGTTCAGACCCAGGGTAACCTACCAGGAGCTACATGATCTGGAGATAGTAGAGCTTTACAGGGTGGACAGGGACATCATACAGCAACTTGTTGAGCTGTGCCAGCCATGCCTCAAAGCCAGAAGTAACAGAGGGGAACCCATCCCAGTGGACATGAAGGTATGTGTAAGCTTGAGAATACTAGCCACAGGTACCTTCCAAAGGCCAACTGGGGATATAATGGGGATCTCACAGGCATCAGCATCCAGGTTACTCCACCAGTTCCTGGATGCCGTGTTACCACATGCCAATGAGCACATACACTTCCTTGAATGCAGGAGGAGTTGGCCAGCAATATGCATCTCTTCCACCGTGTGGCGGACTACCCAGAGGTACTGGGTGCAATAGACTGCATGCACATACACATCAAGTCACCACCTTGTGAGCAGGGTAGGCACTACATAAACCGCAAGGGATTCCCCTCCATCACCTGTCAGGTCGTGTGCAATGCCCAGGGCATTATCATGGATGTGTGTGCTGGCAGTCCTGGAAGCTATCACAACTCCCACATCTGGCATGCCTTACAGCTGTATCAGGTATTTGCCAGGGGGAACATCCCATATGGCCACCTGGTTGGGGATGCTGGCTATGCACTGGAACTGTGGATGATGACACCCATCAGAAATGCACACACAGTCACGCAAGAATGCCATAATGAGGCACACGCAAAAAACAGAATCATCATAGAATGCGTGTTTGGGATGCTGAAATCATGGTTCCATTGATTGGACATATCTGGTGGAGCCTTGCAGTACTCTCCAGGAACTTGTACCAACATCTTCATAGTATGTGCCATGCTACACAATATGATCCTGCAGAAACACCTGCAGCAGAGACAGAATGGTGAAGGCCCTCACAGCCCACCACCATTGCCAAGGGACCCACAGGCACAGGGGAGCTCAGACCACGAACACCCTGTGCTAGCTGCAGTAGGCAGACGGAGGTGTGCCCAGTATGCCCATGCCTTGGCAAAGAGGGAACATCTAGCACACACGCTGACAGTGTAGCACTCATGGACTGACACCCTTCTCCACCTGCACACACAGCAAACATGGATGGCACACACACACACACACGACCACCTGTAAATTGTCATGTATAGGTGGTCTACTGTGTGCATCCTACATAGGTAGCCCTCAACTATTTTACACACAACCACCACTGGCACAAGGTAAGTCAATATCTGAACAGTATATTAAGCTATCAGCATGTGTCCATACTGTATGTACAAGTTCATAGATACATAGGTAGGTACATGCCCAACTGCCGAGGCCACTCATAAGCACAGGCAAAATGTGTCTGTTGTCGCCACCCCATCAATCAACTAACTGTCCCTCTGTGGAGCACAGCCACTTGCGGGATCCCTGGGGTGTAGCTACTGTTCATCACCCACTCTACAAGGATTCCCCAGAGTGTTAGTGAGGGGTTTTGTATAATGTAATCAGGGATGTGTTTCCAAATAATGGGGAGTATCCCTGACAGGAATCTTCACAGATGTGTACATGTTACATAGTATACCTTAAACACAGCTTGCATACATAGGTAGTTCTCCACAGAATAATAAACATGTGGAACACACAACTGCTGAAATGTGGCTTCATCACCCTTGCACTATCAGTGCCTGCTCTGAGAGGTAAGATGTCACTGCCAGGATTAGAACACGCAACCATGTACACATTCATCACAATAACATACCACTAAGCTCCCTGAGATGTACCAATGGCAGTCATGTATACTGACAAGATAAAACACAAAAGGTAGGAATGTGTTGAAATAGGACAAACCGGCATGTACACAATGAAAGGTGTATGTTTTACATGTAATATATATATATATATATATATATATATATATATATATATATATAGAGAGAGAGAGAGATAGAGAGATGCCAATATATGGGGATATACATATATATGTAGATATATAGATAGGTTAACAACATCTACATAACCATGCAGGTACATATAAATGGGATACTTACCACATACCGAATGCTTTACATACCGATGCACGTAATCCCGAGGCTTAAGGTCCAAAAGTCCACGGGAGTCATGAAGCTAATATATCTCTGTGTGTCTCCAGTCCACGGGAGTCATGAAGCTAATATATCTCTGTGTGTCTCCAGTTCCGAAACACCAGATGTGCGAGGTGTAATCACACGATGTTAATGGACAGTTAGTCAGTGCTCCTGGTGTTGTGGTTTGGGTAGGTTACTGTGTGTACGTGCATTTCTTAGGGTTGTAGTGTGTGCAAGTGTGTGTTCTGTGTGTGGTGTGTGTTGTTGGGGGACTTTAATGTGTGGTTGTGGGTTAGCTTTGTGCATCTGTTTGCTCCACCTAGGATGTAGAATATTGAAGTAGGGGGTGGTGTGTGGGGCGCAGACAACTACATGGGGTGTGTAGGGGGCTTGGCCACCTGCTCATACGTAGTGTAGGAAGGTTTCTTTGGATGTGTTGGGTAACAGTGTGTCTGTGTGTGCATGTGTGTGTTCCATGTCCGTGTTACCTTCGCGAGTTACTGTTGACATCGGTAATGTGGGGTATGGGAGTCTGTTCCCGGGACTGTGTGCATCGGAACACGGTGGTTTCAGGATTCTGTAGGTCTCTCGTATACAGCGGTTGAAGTGTTCACATATGTGTATAACATAGACCATAGCAATCATACATTCTGCCACTACCAACCTTTATGAACAAAGGATATGGAGAGTATATGCCTACACACCATTACAAATATGTGCTATGGACATGAGCCAATGATAGTGTTACCACATGTTTCACTTTGCGAGGGACACTCCCTCTTTGGGCGGTTGTGTCCTGACCAAATATATTAAATGTGGCAAATGTCCTGGGATTGTAGGACATATTTATGTCCCATATGTACTGTAATAGTTGCATGCAATAGTTATTTCTTTATCTAAAGTACCTACATGGTACAGGAAACAGGATAAGCTACTAAACTGCTACAAGAATAAGCTTATAATTAGGCAAGAAAGGAAAGTTCTATCCCTTGTACTGCCCGTGGGTTTGTGTCGGCCTGTAAAATCAGATGTGTGGCCTGAAAAGGACCCACTATGGACATATGAAAAGGTGGCAATCCTAGCCAAAGAGGGTCAGTCACCAACACAACTACGATGACTGCAAATACCTATGACAGAAATACACAGCTATCATGTAGCAACACGTTATTACATTCAGATGTATTACCAAAGGGATTCAAGGACTAGCATCACCTGCATGCTATACAGGAACCACATAACAGTGCCTTAATGAATAAGCCTGCAACTACCATTGTATTAGTCCACAAAAGGATAGGTGTTCATATAGGGAAGGAACCCTCACGCACATAGCGATTATGTATAAAAGCAGTTCCTACACACCTGCATTTGCTAAGCACACCCTCCAACATCGCCCCCACACCCAAACATATTACAATACAAACTGTAATAACATCACAAATCATTCCCACACTGTACGACATCTGCAGAAGCCTTAATATACCTTGTCAGAGACACACTAACATGGCCCTAAGTGAAATAGTGGCTGTTATACAATGGAACAGCTGCTGATGTAATAGGGTTTCTTTGCACTAATCCCATTTCAAAGGGTTGTGCGTACACCAGGATGTGCTAGCAATTAGTGAGTAACAGCACAGTATGCTACAGTTGTACACCAAATCAAGGATGTCTGGTGAGCACACTGTACAACACATAACAGTTCATGCATAGCCATACAGCCTTGAGCTGGCCAGACATCCTTGCCAGACTTAAACATCTGCAGAAGTATCAGGTACAAACAAACCCTGCATAAGTAGCACTGTTCTGAAATATAACAGCTGTACTCACATGTAGAACTAAATCGTCTAGCCATTACACACAGTCCACGGGAGTCATGAAGCTAATATATCTCTGTGTGTCTCCATATAGCTGTTGAAATATATCGCAATCACACATCTAGGCTGTCTCTCTCGAAAGTAAGGCAAATGGACAACGCCCAAAAGGAGTACTCACTTATACACCACTGTTGCCATGGTATCGGCTAATGGAGTAGCTGCATAGCTGATGTGCATCCAGTTAACTACTTTGGAACAGCAATTGGTGGACAGGATACCACATGTTACTGATATGTAACTAGAAAAGGATGTGTCATCACACATTCAAACCATCCGTATATACCAGCGGAACGTTACAAATAACATTGAAACACAAACTGAAAAGGATTGAATCAACTGTTAACGATACATCAGATTACTAATAAGGTATGTAGAACAGTCAGTATGTCTGTGTATGTAGTACTATTCTGTAGTATTTGAAGTGCAAGAAATCCATATAGTGGAAACAGTTATCTTGTAGTGATGTATTGCTGAGCATAATCACGCTTGAAGTATTTGTGTGTACTGCTGTAGGTCACAAGGCAAACACCGCATACACCACAAGGGATGCTATATAAGGGCTTTGAACAGAAATACTCCTCACCAGCCAACGTCAGTGGCAGGGTTGGTCCAACAAGTATGTGCTATAACAGGGGATAGTATATGTTGATATATTGTAACTGTAGCCATATGTATGGGTGTAATACAGAGAATAACATTTGGAAGGTTGGGCCACTGTGCAAGTATGTTTTGCATTGTGGGATATTGTGTCAATAACTGTGTAATGTACAGTATTCTAGGCAGATATGTATTACAAGCTACATAGCATTACTGTAATGGTAGGCAAACATTAGTTATATCAATTGGCATTTACAATACACAATAACAGAATACATATGTCTTTTAGTGAGCCGACAGTTTAGCAAAGTAAAATGGAAGAGCTATTTAACTATCCAAGCACATAAAACATGTAATATGTGCAAAGGTAGGTACTAGACTGTCTTACCAAGGGAATCTGTAAGCCTAGCTAGCGTGTGTTGCATTTCATCACCCCCATAGGTTGGTTCCCTGTGCCTCTGAATGGCAAAGCCAATAATTCCCTGTGTCTCTGTCCAGCAGAGCCACAGCAGTGATCCCCGGGTACATGTGTATCTCCCATCCACATGTCAAGGTTTCCCTTGAAGAGTGCTCATGAGGGGCCCTGCCTGATGTACACTGGAATCATGTTCCAAAGCATAGGGAGTGCCCGGGTCAGGAATCTATCCGTTCAGCACATCCTCATCATCATTGTGGTTAGGTGTATATCCCTAGAGCATGTGGCTCTCAGGGGCTTCTTTTTAGATGGAGCATATCCAGCAATACAGGGTTGGACATGGGCCTTGTATGTCAAGCAGAGATCACCTGTGAGTATGCGGTATGCAACTGAGTACAGCTGGAGTTTCGTAGGTTGGGCTGCATAGGTCATCTGTTTGAGGTCAGTAATCCTCTTGGTGTGGTACTGGTGTGGTCTTCCAAGCTGTTGCAGTTGTCTTGTAAGGTATATCCCAAATGGGGTGATGTATCCTTTAATGGGTCTGATATGACATGTGTAGAGTCACAATGGCCCCTCTGATCTGGATGTGAACCCATTAGAGATTAGGGGGGCCATGTAGAAGGATATTCTAACCACCTTGTCATTATGAGTATCAAAGGAGAGATTGCTATCTACTGGTGTTTCCGGATCCCATATTAGCTTTTTTGTATGTAGGGGACTAGCACCTGTGTGGTAGTCTGCGGGTAATTAGTTATATCCAAAGGGGATGACTATGCACTTTTAGGCATTCAGCTTGACGCCATGATATTAACACCAGGTATCCATCTCAGTGCGACCCTTCCAGATGGTGTCTGTAACAGCAGGGGAAACAATTATGTCCCCTAGTTTACAGTCGTCTGCAAACCTTTTCAGCCAAAACCCTCCTGTGTTTGATTGTACATCAGAGAAGTATATACCGAACATGAAGGGTCCTAGGACTGAGCCCTAGGGGACAGCAGTTGTAACTGGTATACAGTCGGACCTAGGGTATGCAACTCCCACTGTGTGTGTTCTGTCCATGAGCCACTCTGCAAATCATCACATGACGTAGGGGTTAATGTTCAGGCGGATGGGTATGTTGATAATAACAGAAGGAGGAATGGTGTTGAAAGCCTATGAGAGATCTAGGTAGGCTGTGTGGACCTCCTTACACTCATCTAATGCCTTGATAACTGTCTCTAAGAAGCCCACCAGGTTTAGGAGGCATGGTCCGGCCTTGACCATGCCAAACAAGGAGGGGTCAAAGGTTGGGAGGTACCCAAAGTCTCTGACAGTGATCCATGATGTGCACCATAGCCTCGCAGACCAGGCTAGTCAGGCCTATAGGGAAATAGGTCCCATGGTCCATTGTGGTGCCACCTTTGTGGAGTGGGATAACTGTTGCTGTGCACCATTCAGGGGGCACTATGCCCGATGTGAGGCTGTTATTGAACATGGTGCGTAGGTGAGGAGACGGTCCGATCTGAAGTTCGTGTAAAACACAGCCTGGGATGTTGTCCGGTCCCATGGAAGCTGTGACAATGCCTTTAGAGTGTGCAGCTTTGAGAGCAATCTGCCAGGATTTTGCCAATATCAATTGTTTCTGTAATGTTCACGCCTTTGTGCTATAACTCGGAGCAGACCTGTTGTTGACATCGCGGCTTTGTGGTTGTTGTTGGTATTAGTTGCATTACAGTTTTCGTAGCTAGCTTTGGAGGATCTTATAAGGGATCTCACCTTCTTACTGAGGCTGGCCAGGGATCTCCTCCACACATGGTATTGTACTCTCATTTGCAGCAGTGTCTTCCTCCTGTAGTACAATATGTTTATGGCAGGGGACCACCAGATTGGTTTAGTTAATTATGAGTATAGCGTCCTGGTTCTGCTTGGGATAGCACAAGCCATGCACTCCTGTAAGTGCTTATAGAGTGCATTTGTATAGGATTCAGAAGTTGTAACAGTACTGTCCATCTGCATGGGTGTCATGACGTCCACCGTGTCTGCCTTAAGAAGCATGCAGTTGGCCTTGTAGACATATATTATGGTTCCCTTAATGGGGAGGTAGGTGCGGGATGTGGATATCAATCAGCACATGGTCTGATCGGACCAACGAGGAGTTGGCTTCACATGTGGAGCACCAGTCACTCATGTTGGTAATGACTAGGTCTAGGATATTGTTGCCCCTGGTGGGTATGTGGATATGTTGAGTCATGGCATTGGTGTTTATGAATTCCAGAAACTGTTGAGCTAATGTGTTGGTACATGAGTAGTTTTCCCAGTTAATAGTGGGGTTGATACAGTGGGGCTTATGTGATGAGTGTGGTGTTGTGCGACTGTGTACCTTCTCCACATGACAGTCAGGGTCAGGCTTGGTTGGAGAGACCTTTACCTCCAGTTTGGCTAGATGAGTGCATCTCTCACAGGTTGTAGTGTTGGGTGGTAGGTGGAGAGGCTTGTCTGTGTACGAGAGGCTTGTCTGTGTACATGAGGCAATGTGTACATTGCCTCAAGATGTCCGGATTCATCAGATAGACAGGTGAGAACACTGGCAGTTGACTCTTGGACATGCCTGAATATAGAACTACATTCACCTAGATAAGTGAGGAAAGTGAGTACAACAGCTACATTACTCTACACAAGTGAGAAAAGTATGTACAAAACCTGTTCACCCTTACCTGTAGGTGATGTGGAAGATTGAGTGCTATAGTAATCATTAGCTTACGTACTGTTTACAAGTCCGGAACAAGTGCTTAGCATGAATAAGAAATCCAGATAGGGTTTTGGATAATATATAAACATGGCCCCCTCCACCCAACAGGTACACAAGCATATATCCATGTACACCACAGGGCCCCTGTACCCACAACTATGCAGGTACAAACTGCACTCAGTCTACATGGGACCTGCCCACATCACAGGTTGTATCATACACGTATGGCAAAACAAGATGCTCTCCATGTACACATCATGTAAAACATATCTCCATGTCAGGTTGTGTACACACTTAATGGTGCACACCAACAGGTATCACAACCCACAAAGGGGGAGACATCACTGATAAGGGGAAGTACTGCACTACTACCCTGCTGAGTCTGGTCTGGAAGGCCATGAACTTTGATCACTTAAGTGATGTCAGCAGTACAGATGTAGATGACAGTATGGTTGATGTCACACTGCATATCATTACCTTGCCAGGTCATAGGACATCATCACCCATACTGTGCACCACCTACACTTGGTATACTAGATGTACATTCCTATGTCACAAGAGTGTTTTGCAACAGGACTGCTGGCAGAAACAACACTACAGAAGGTGTCTGAATAATACGTGATCATCACACCAGTGGCAGCTACAGTATGTCAGGGTTAATAAATTCTATTCCCCCTCATTGTAGTCCATACCTCACAGACAAACAGAAGGCATCTGCCTATTGAAGTATGTGAATGACTATGACCTAGGAGCAATAGCTGACTCGCATTGTCACCCCTATGTTAATAATCCTGTACTCATGAACTACCACCTAGGCAGCGGTCATCATAATGGACACTTGTGTGTGAGGGATGCAGCTGGACAGTTGTCTTTCCTGTGATAGCTACATCACCACACCTGTCAGGGAGTCGCATGTGGCAACCCTAATAATAATAGGGTGCCATTCATGAATATAGAGATCATTGTCCAGCCATACAGACCACTCAAGTGACCTATATCAGATCACATATTTCCTTTAAGGGGTATTGGCCATGTGCAAATGGCCTACACCAGCCTTCCCATTCCCCATCTCCACTATGTAGCATGATGCGTCCCCTGAATAAATCCATGTCCAATCCAGTGATGTTGGACATGCTACATGTACTCATCCTGATCTCGAACACATACTTCATGGACATCCACCTACCACATGCTGGACAGATCCTTGTCCCATACACTTGACATAGTCCTGCCGTACTATGCATTCCTGTCTGTCAAAGCTGCACATCGCTCCCCTCTCAGACAGGGTGTAATGACCACATGGTAATGCGTGGTATATGTATCATTAACCCTGTGGATCAGTAATGTGGCACTGCTCCACCTGGCCCCACAGACCCGCCTGTCGGCTACTGCCAGGTAACCTTTCATCCTAGATGCATACATGGCCCGTGGCATATAGCCCACTAGTTGACTTTGACTGTACATGCCATAGTTGACATCCATCCCTGCAAATACCATCTGGCTAGCCAGTGTCCCATGTGTACCACATGTGCAACACAGGTGATACATGGCAGGATGATGAATCGCTGTACAGTGCCATGTAGATGTATATAGCAGAACACATGCATGTAAAACCTTATGTGAGCATGTCTGCAGGGTAACAGGTCATGTCTGTTAAGGCAGTGTGATATATACACTGCATCAAGGTCGACTGCATTAATGTGGACACATCCAGCCATGTGCTGATAGGTAGGAACACCAGTACAGGCAAACAGACATGCCCACATCAAGACAGCAACCACATGGAGTATGAGCAATGTAATCAGGTGACACACACACACACATATATATTGTGATGATATCCACTCAACATTGAGTGTCACATGTGTGTGACACAAACACATCAGTGTCATGTAGGTTTACAAATACAACTAAACTGAATTAATGTGATACACATGTATGTTCAGCTGTTGCTCTGTATGTCTCTGAGGCACTGTGACCTGTCTCCATCATTATGTCTTCCAGGTATGCTGCGTGCAAGGCTTCCCCCTTTTACACGCTTGGAGGATGAGGCCATCATCCCATACCTACTCGATAATGAAGACATCCTGTTCAGCCATGTGTCACAGGATGCACAGCAGCGGGACGCCCTGTGGATGGAACTTTGCAGGATGGTTAATGATGTGGGTGGCCACAACCTCACATACCAGCAGGTGCACAGACACTGTACAGACCTCATTAGATGGGCGAAACAGCATGCAAATGCAATCACCAGGGAACAAGGTGAAACAGGTAGTGGACCACCAACCCAGCCCCCACTCACATGTACCGAGGAGCTACTGGCCAACCTGGGGACATCTGCAGAACAACATCCACAAGCCTTAGCCTATATTGTGGAGGTGGGCGTCTCTCAACCACTGAGCCTGGAGTTGCCTGGTAAGTCAGTACTGCACCTATAACAACTATATTCCATATAGCTGCATGTGTCACTGTACAATATGTAATGTATGTAATGTAACATCATATGCAATGCATGTATACACACATGCCACATACTATAGTATACTACTCTGTGTATGCACACATTTGCATACAAATACTGTGGTGGTGGTGCTGCGGTAGTGTTGTCGTCTCACAGTAAGATGTTGTCCTGTTAGATTCTCAGCTAGAGCGTCTTCTGTGTGGAGACATGCGTGAATGGGTGTACCTTCGTTGAATGTTGTGCATCAGGGCCGGCAACTTGGCATGTAAAAATCTACTGCCAATCATTAGTGGACCGGAGTTCCGCTGTGGTGACCCCTAACCGGGAAAAGCCGAAAGATACAACATCATAGTATAGTCTAATGTACTGGTGTATGTGTTATGCACATTGCTCCCTGTAGCATTTATACAGGGGTGGATTATGCTCATACTGCTGTGTTACTCCTATTTAGGTACCTCTGGCATTCCACGGCGACAGCAGCCCATTGCAGGTGAGAGTGTTACTATTTATCAGGAACCGTAATGCACAAATCTATCTGCCATGTGGCTATTCACAACATGTACACATAATGTATGGTCCTGTCACAATATACAGGTCGGACTTGCAATGCATCACAATGACTATCCATGTGCCACACTTGCAAACTATGTGAATCATCTCACCGACATGAATCCTCACAAACTTTATTGCCAGATGTGTTGATAGCTGTGCATACAATGGTGGAGGTGCTGTTCACTTTAGGAACATACAACAGATCTGATCTACACATGTGGTGAATACAAACAGTACTACACAGTGGGCTGGAGCATAGCCAGCACACAGGTTTCACCGGTGTGGATCATAGCCCTGCTATGAATGTCACACAATGTGATGTGCTATCTTAACATGTCCATGACATCTATTGGCCTGGCTGCTACACTGCCTACCTAACCTGAAAACATATCCCACATACCACCCTTTATCTGCATAACCCTGTTGTCAGTGGAGCATATATGTCATATGGCATAACACAGACATGTGAAATAGATGCCCATCACTATAATTTGGACAACACATGTACACACATGGCCATGGTGGATGGCCAGAGACATGGAGCAACACACACAATAGAAGTGTTGTGCTTGTATGTACACCCTGTCGTACACTGGCTACACATGGTTCAGCCATGGCCTTTGTATAATGGAGATGTGGAACACTAGACATCCTACAGGCCTGTGCACATCTTGTGTAGGCGTAACATCAATCCACCACATAGGATGTGTTGAACATCTTGAGGGTGTTGCAACATGACAGTAGTCACCTGTACAGTATCCACATCAGGCCACAGATACAGTACATTCCCATTGTTGGTGATGGACATAAATGCCATACTATCTCCTTCTGTGTGTGTATGTGTGTGTGTGTGTGTGTGTGTGTGTGTGTGTGTGTGTGTGTGTGTGTGTGTGTGTGTGTGGTACACAGATGTCATGTGGGACATGGTGTACTGATGTGTTTGCCATGTCTGCCCATAGTTGCCAGGCTGCAGGAATATGATTGCAGATGTGCAGGGGTCTCATCCGTGAACCCATCAGTGACCTGTGTCAAAACTTCCACATCATGGTTTAGTGTGTATACACCTCAGTGACGTGGGTCACATTCCACAGTATATATGTATTGTATCTGAACACAGTCACAGCTATGAACCCTGTCTGTAACTCACACTGTATAGTACTAGAGACTCCTCATGATTTCCTGCAATAGCCATGCACATCAGCTAAATTTGCAGTATATCTGTAGGGTGAACAGACAACACTGAATTGGTATACCATTGCCCCACTGTATATTCAACAGGACACCATTGTGTTAAATATGTATGCATGTCATTGCACATGTCAGCAGATCACATGGCATACTGCATGTGATTATCAAGGTCATATGCCACACATCAGGCAGGTGTACCCTTTTTTAGGTTCAA